>NW_020327445.1:0-170000 GCF_001858045.2 Oreochromis niloticus | reverse complement strand
GCCATGGAAAACATAGGATTGCACCATCTTCTCAGCATACTCAAGCTCGATATGAAATTCCCAACCGCCCACACATCAGGGAGATAATGGTGCCAAAACTTTCTGAAGAGGTAAAGACAAGCAGTGTGTGCGCGATGTCAGTCCTTGATTTAACGGCACAGTGGACTGATGATCCACGGGCAGATGAGGAGTTTGTTCGTCAATGCCAAATACTTTCGTTATTTTTTTTGTTTTTTTTTCAATATGGACACTCTAATAATAATTTAAATAATAATTTAAAAGTTTATTTTATTCCAAACAGAAGAGTTTATTTATTATTCTGAAAGCTCAAGACAGTGCCAATAGTTCAGTGATATTTTGTTAAATTACAATGTGGAGACTCTGCAATAATTTAACAGAAGTGCTTATTTTTCACTTCAAATTTTTTTGTGGTCATTTTTATTAAGATTTTATTTTTTATCGGCAGAGAATAAAATAAAACCTGTCTTCCAATTCATTGCATTTGTGTGTGTGTGTGTGTGTGTGGTAGAAGTATCGGTTTTTGTACTCTGTATCGGCAAATACTCAGATCCAAGTATTGGTATCATATCGGTTTGAAAAAATTGGTATCGTTGCATCCCTACTTCTGAAGTCTTAATTCAGCTCGAGATGTTGTAGATTCCTGTCAGTAACACTTTCGGTCCGCTAGTAAAACGTAGGCTGTGTCCCAATTCAGGGTCTGCACGCTTGAAGTACGCATTTTAAGTGCGATTACGTACGGAATACTTTTTTTTTTTTTTTTTATTAAAGAACTTTATTTACAAACAACAGTATAACATACAAGGCACCATCATTAATCCGAATATGTAATATCCTCGGTTGAGCATTATAGCAAGAAAGGAAAAGAAAAAAAAACAAAACAAAAAAACAATAAACACAAAGCCAAAAGAATTAGCACAAAAAGAAAGAACAGTCACTGAAGGATTTGAACCAAAGGCAAAAAATAACATGAACAACAAAGGGCAGTCATGATTATAAAATTGGGAGGTTTCTTTTTTTTAACATAAATTAAACTCATTAAATAAAACAACAAGTTTATGAGCTTTCTTGTTATTCACAAGTTTCAGCGATTTAGCCCAGAGTTTAAAGTCATTCAGCCATCTGTTTATACATGGTTTAGCTTTAAAGTATCTGCATTTGTGAATGAAAAATTTTCCCATTAACAAAAACGTCCTAATCAACAAGTCAAAATCTGCATTCTCAGCAAGTATTCCAAATATTATTACTGTCAACGTCAAATGTGGTAACTGAATTCTCCTGGACTGTAGCCAGCTCCACATGTCAGTCCAGAAGGAGTGCACTGATTCACAGTAGAAAAACAAGTGATCCAGACTTTCAATATCATTTTCACAAAATGTGCAGGCGTTCACATCTAAGTTAAATTTCCGTCTTAAGAATTCATTGGTTGGATAAACCTCATTAATGATTTTAAAGTGAACCTCTTTTACGTTAGGGGAAAGAGGAAGTGAAATATACTTTTTTCTTATCGCCTTAACCTCCATGGTCTCAAATTCTTTAAGAATATAATTTCTTTTAACCGGATTAGGGCAAATTTCATTTATCAAAATATTCCTGATCACCTTGTTTGCAAACCTGCTGTCACCAAATTCAACTCCAGCTATGCAGAGCTGTCTCAGTCCAGGAGAAATTTTAGAGTGCACAATATCTTCTTTTATCATTGATCTCAAAGGGACTGGGATGGCTTTCATTAGGGATTTATATCTCTTAGCAGTACATCTTACATCAGATTTCTCACAAAACATCTCATGTTTTAATAAGACCCCATTCTCATCCATAAAATGAGCTACAGCCCAAATCCCTTTTGATCTCCATTCACCCATGTACACAGATTTCCTACACAAACGAATATACCCGTTGTTCCATATAGAGGTATTGTGAGGAGTAAAGTTATGTTTATAGATTGATTTCCAGTAGAGAAGGACCTTCTGATGGAAAGCTGAGAGTTTAACAGGTAACGAACTGCAATCAAAGTCACAACGTAACAAAAAGTCTATTCCACCCATTTTGCCAAAAATCACATTGGGAATTTTTTTTCCTAATGAAAGATCTTAACCATTTCAATTTTAGTACACCATTCATAACATCAAAGTCAATGGCATTAGCCCCACCCTCTTCATAATTCTTAATCATATCATTTTTGTCCCAGTTCGAAGTGTACTTCAAATGCGTACTCCAAATGTGCCGTCGATTTCCCCAAATATCAACCGTGGTCCGGCGGTGCACGCTTCGTGGTCCCATATATCCCACAATCCATAGCGCGCAAAATACGGCAGAAGGGAGCGGCCGAAGAGTGAACTGTCAAAAGTAAGTACTGAATATGATGTCACTTATTTATGTGCGAATGTTTAATAAAAAAGAACATGAAAACATTACTGTTGGCCACATGTCGGCAAAGTTGTGTGACATTACTGATGTTTGTACTTTCAGCGTTAACTTGGTTTTAAAGCCTCTACTTCTAAATATATATATGTATATATATATATATATATATATATATGTATATATATATATATACATATATATATATATATATATATATATATATATGTGTGTAGGGAGAGAGAGAGAGAGAGAGAGATATAGATATATATAGATATAGATATATAGATAGTCGACCTTAACCTTACAGGGAATGTGATGATTTTATGCGTAATTAAAGTCAGTCATATATCCACAAACAAAACAAGCTGAAAGTCAGTGATGCTGCTCGGTTTGCAGTCCTGAATATCACGGCACAAGCAGGATTCACTGCACTGTTAATGTTAGCTATGTTATATTGCTGCCTCTGTTCGGTGGTGTCGAGCCAAACGGACTTTAACGTGTGTTTGAACGAGCTGACGGTTCACTCGTTAAGCTGAAAGATGCTTTAATCACAGGAGTCACACATGTGTCCACTGTACCATCTGGGAACTCTTCTTGTTTAGCACTCGTAATAACACAAACACTAAATCCTCCTTCTCTGTGCTGTTTTGTAGCATTGTATACACCTGAGACTGTCACCTGTCTGTCTGTCCTGCACTCTCTCTCTGTTTCTTTCTCTCTGATTGTGGAATAAAAGTATGAACATGTATTTATAAGTTACACTTGTGTTTGAATCCTGCAGCTTATCACACATTTGATTTCCATGTGTGACAACTGCAAGTGTCCAGAGTGAGTATCAGCAGCAGAATGGAGCTAAAAATAAATGTTTGTTTCAGTTCTATGAAGCTTTGAGTATTTTGGATCAGTAGTACTGCTGTGTTTGTTGCATCATATTGCTGTAATTGTTTATATGCTTTATATATTCTGAGGTAAGTTGATCTATAGTGTTACATCATATTCTATAAGGATGTTATGTGTTTGTATACTTTCTGCCCAGTTTGACCCATTTAGCAGAAGTCAGCCTGTTTAAGGCTCTGATATCTATTCTGTGTGACTTAAAGCAGTTATGACATGGTCTGATTTTCTCACCCAATAAAGGAATATTTAATATATCAGTCTGATCTTCATTCTATCAGAAACGGTTATCACAGCTCATACATTTTCCTTTTTACACATATATGTAAGCAGTGAGCCAAATGTAATAATGCCAACATATTAAAAGAACAATATTTGTCTCTTATGTATAATACATCTATATATACACTGTCAAAGATACTTGTCTTTGAGTGAAGATTTAAAGTGATAGGAAATATAAATAGCTGCAACTTGAATCTTTGACCCAGAGTTCAAGCTCACTGCTGTAATATATCTGTATATATATATATATATATATATATATATATATATATATATATATATATATATAGAGAGAGAGAGAGAGAGAGAGAGAGAGAGATATCTATATCTCTATATATAGAGAGATATATAGAGATATAGATATATAGATATATATATCTATATATCTATATATCATAATAATCTGACAATATTGTAATATTGGCCATATTATATTTACAATACCAAAGTAAGATGACTTAAGTCTCATGAACAACATTAACTAATTGTTATTTACTAACTAATCTTAAAATGACTGTTGAGTACAGAAATGAAGCCCAACAATCATGTTTTACAGTCCCGTGGTCTCAACTAATCGAAGTGATGCCATGACAAAAATGAATGACCAACAAAATATTCTTTCTCCTTCATTTCTGTCAAACAATGCTGTATGTAACGTTTCTCGCGGTTAGTATCATGGTTGCTAGGCAACCTGAGCAGCACGACAAAGGCTAGACCGTCCCATTCTCGTACTTCTCGTACTTATAGTACGCACCGTACGTAGTACGCGTAGTGCGCGTACTTCAAGCGTGCAGACACTGAATTGGGACACAGCCGTAGTTCTATTAATCTGCGCTCGATTACTCTTGAACCGGAACTGGATGTAAGTCCCAAAAAACTGAATTTTGGAACTGAAATTGAATTGTAGAACTGAAACTGAATAGTGAGATTTGAATCTGAAATTATTCGAGAGCTAAATTTTTAAAGGATAAAATACGGTTTCAAAGCAAATGAATTCATTTTCAAAATATAAAATTCAATTTCAATTTAGTGATGATCATTTTCAGACCAATAAATTGAATTTCAAATTAGGCTAATTCATATTCAGTTTTTAAAAGCATTTATTCAACTTACAATTCAGATTCAATCCGAGCAATTCAAATTCGTATTTAACTTAAATTTTAATTTAATTTAATTTAAATCAAATTCAGTTTCTGATGGCACAGATTTCAGCCCATAGTTGGTGATCAGTCTGTGAGGTGTTATCTAATGATTTCCATCATTAATACACATTAAACACAAATATTTATGAAGCTGATAAGATGGTTCAAGATGCTGAGCTTTTGAAAATGGTCTTAAACAGTCTCCTGCTGAGTTGCCTGGATTTCACTTGTAAATGAACCTCAGTGTTTGATCAATCAAACCTTTTTACTTCTACTGTTTCTACCACAGGTTAACACGCTCTACAGAGCTCTGGGAGGAGAATCAGTTTCCCAGTTTCACCAGTCGAGACGCAGAACCTCAGCTGATCTTTGTAACCTATTTGATGATGGGACAGCATGCCCAGCATGTCCAAAGGTTACAACTATTTATAGAAGTTCATAGAATCATTTCAAAGACATTATTGTTAAAGTGTCGTGAAATGAATGTGGCTCATGTTGAGTCGTCTCACTGATACCAACCAAGTTAATAATAATAAAATAACATTTGAAATATTTGTGATGGAAACAGATGTTTTTGAATGTGCAGATGGTGAGAATGCTGAGTTTTTAATCAATGCTTAAGTCATTAACCTGTGGTCAAAAATGCACACACACAGTGTTGTATATGAAATTCAGGTTGATGTTCTTGTCCTGGTATCTTTTCACCAGCTCACTGATGACATACATTGGATCTGCTCGCCTGTTTAAAATAAAGATCATGTCAATGGTTTTGAGTCGATAAGAGAAATAATATTTTTGGGAAACATTTGGTGGCTGTCCTCACATATACATGTGAGTATCTTCTTTTACTATATGGCACAAGAACAACATTTCCTGTTTATAAAACACTGTTTGGTGTTTATTAGACAAACGGAGGAGGAACACCTCGAGGTGTTTCCCTGGCTGTCCATGTTTATGGACATAAACTGCAGTGCCAGCTATTTCTTATTGGTCAATGTACACAAACTGACACACATGTCATCCTAAGCACATGCACACACTATTCAGTCTATACTTTGATAAACTCTTGTAAAGTAAACAGCAAATATGTGTTAATCACAGATCATGCAGAGCACAGGAAGGCTTCCTGGGTTTGGGCTGAGAGATGGAGAAGGCATGGAGAAGTTCTGGTCCTTTCTCAGAAGATCTGCATGAGTCACAAAGAGATGACTCCATCACATCGACTGGACCTTCTGACTGATGCATTATTGCATTATGGGAGGAGGAAGTAATCGGATCTAGGTATACATTTTTCTGTATTAGTAGTTAAAATGACTAATTTAGATTCAAACTGCGAGAGCTAACAGCTCCTACTTGTAGAAGTGCAGCTCCTTCAGAGATGGGACAAAGAGGAGGAGGTCACCAGTCTTGCTGAGGAGGAGATTTCTGCAATCCTGAAAGAGTCCCCAAGTAACCCGACTTTAATGGAGCGTATGTTTGTAGTCGCAAGTGAGTTTTTTATTTTTCTCTTCCATGTTTGTCCAAGTGACTATTTCAGAACCAGACAAACAACAGTGGATGGAAAGAGAGGCAGAGGCTGCCAAACATGCACTTTTGAAAACGAGACCCAAAGGTTTGTTGATTTGACCTGATTTGTTTCTTATTGGGTATTCAGGAAGCTGACAGCGGCTACTTCCTGTCTTTAGATTCGGTTCCCAGATGGAAGAGGAATTATGTCATGAAACTGGTTAAATTCAACCAGCTCAGGTAGGATACATTTCTGTTTAAGGTCCTGCAACAGCCTCAAGCATTAAACTATATTTAGTGCTTTGTTGATATTTCAACAGTAAGAGTTAAAATGTTAGCAAACATACAGGTTAACAGTTGTGCTTAGTTATGTCGACTATATGATGGTAAAACCTTGCCGTCAGTTTTACACGTGTGTTTTTAAATGTAGATCCCTGAATCACGAGTCACCCTCTGCAGACCAAATACAGGAAGTTAATGTGATAATGTTACCATTTACAATAATGGTGCCCTTCAAACAGCTGACAAACACGACCACATTACAAGAAGATGGTGTGAGTCCGATTTGATTTTCCAGTTGACGCTGAGAGACCTTGACCAGCAAGTCAGAAGTCAGCTGATGCTGTGAGCAGGAAATGAAGTAAGGAAGAAGGATCGCTCTACTCAGTCTCAAAGAAAATCTCCTGGTACTTGTTTTGTAGTGGGAGTAGAGCAATGGCGAGAGGACACATCCCTGTGGTGCTCCTGTGTTGATGGTGATGCTGACGCATCTACCCACCCTCACCACCTGAGTTCTGCCAGTGAGGAAGTCCAACACCCACGCACACAGACGGCTGCTGAGTCCCAGATCCCTCAGCTTTGTGAACAGCTGCTGGGCACTATTGTGTTAAATGCTGAACTGTAATCAACAAACAGCATTCTCACATAGTTACCCTGTTTCTTGTCCACGTGGCTGAGGGTGGCGTGCAGGACGTGGGCGATGGCATCCTCAGTGGATCTGTTGGGTCGGTAGGCGAACTGGAGTGGATCTGTGGTGTCTGGGATGGAAGAGGAGATGATGTTCTTCAGCAGCCTCTCAAACACCTTCATTACTACCGAGGTCAGCGCAACTGGCCGGTAATCGTTCAGGGATGAGGGTTTGCTGTTCTTGGGCACAGGGATGATGGTGGATCTTTTGAAGCATGTGGGGACCACAGACTTTGCCAGGGACTCGTTGAAGATGGAAGTGAACACAGCTGCTAGCTGGTCAGCACAGCCGCGCAGCAGATGGCCGGTGATGCCGTCTGGCCCCGCCGCTTTCCTTGTGTTCACTCTCCTCAATGCCGCTCGGACGTCGTGCTCCGCGATGCTGGTCACCGGTCTCTCGCTGATGATGTCACTGTCCTCGGTAGTCAGGCGGTAGATAGCATTAGCCGCCTGGCTAACCTCGAAACGGGGCGTAGAACTGGTTCAGCTTGTTGGTGAATGCAGAGTCGGCGTTGTTCGGCGCAGTGTCCCTGGCTTTGTAGTCCGTAATGGTGCGTAGTCCGTGCCACATACTCCGTGTGTCGCCCTGGTAGAAGCGAGACTCCATGTGCTCCCGGTACTGGCGTTTGGCATCTCTCACTGCGCGCCGCACGCCGTATGAGGCCGCTTTGTAGGCACTCATATCGCCAGTGGTGAGACCTGCATTGTAGGTGGCGGTCCTGGCGTTCACTGCAGCGCAGATCGATCTGTCCACCCACGGTTTCTGGTTTGGGAATGTGGTGACTCTCGCAGTGGGGATAATCTCCTCCGCTAGCATATTGATGAATGATATAATATTTCTCAGACAGAAGAAGGTGATATTCCAACGGAGCTGAAAAGGAGAGCCGTCGATGCCTTACATTTGCAGAGCAGAGCAGCTGAAGAAAAGCTGTGACTCCAACGTGAGATGGACACTGTGATTCATCACCTCCACCAGCAACACACTGACGTGCATTCATCCATAGATGACACTCAGGACCCTGGTTCCACAACTGTTCTTGTTCACAGCTGCATCCAGTTAGAGAGGAAACTGTATAATGCAATGATGATGTTCCAGCGTCATGTTGTTGCTCCTCCTCCACATGCTTACCTGCCAGAGTTTAACTCCGGCTCTCAGACAGTCATGTCACCTGATCTGCATGTTCTGCTGTACGATGACATCATCTTGACGTTGACGAGGAGAAAAACTAGTTTAGTCCTGCAGATGGCGATCTTGCACCGTGTTCAGAGAGCCGACACTTTGATGATGCTGCTCTACTCAACTTACTTTTAGCCTGGGTTGGACTCTATATGAGAAGCTTCCACTCTGGTTTCACTGTTAAATACACTTGTTTGATTTCACTTGTAAAAATTGGAAAACAAATGTTTTATTTCAAAATTATTTGTTGGTACATTTTTTGAGGGTCAAATATCTTGTTTGATTTGAGTAATGAACCGTTAAGGTTGAAAAAATGAATCAGGTTAAAATGCTTTAAATCAGTGCAGATGTATAATGTAATTTAACATGTTGATAATGGTTGTAGTGGGCTTGTAATGTAAATGTGTCTGATTAAATGTGACATTAATGGTGACTCTGCATAAACCTGATCAAACAGTTCTATTAGTGGGTCTGTGTGATCAGCATCAGTGGGTTAAGGTGAGGCCTTGACTAGTAGAACGTCATGTTGGTGTCTGACAACACATGAGCCAACACTGTTAGCCTTTGCAGTAATTTCCATAGCTTAGTACTGCAAAATCAACAGTAAAAAACTCTAAAGGATGTTTGCAGTTTAGTACTGTAATTTGCATGTAATTGTGGGAAAATTCCATGAGATTACATTATTTTTACGGTAACTCACCGTACTCATGGAAACAGCTGTAAAATACAGCAAATGTATTAATTGGTGATGTTACTGAGATTATACCATTATACCATCTAGATTTCTGTTGTTTTCTACTGTAGATCTAAGAGTAATTACCTAAATCCTCATTCAGAGTGTATTACCATAAAATGCAATTCATTGTGTGAGTAGTATCACATGTAAACTACAATATGCAGCATCATTTTTAACTTAAGGAGTAAGTTGCAGCTACACTATTTGAAGTATTTGAAGTATACCTGAAGTATACTAAGAAGTACAACGAAATACCCAGCAAGCATTGCAGTGCTTTAACTGTAAAATTAAAACAACTATGAAACAAATAATTGATGTTTTAAACAAGAATTTGTCACAAATTCTTGTGTAATGTCTTTTACCTTTTGAACAGAGTAAGTGGGATAAAAAAAAAGGAAAAAAGTTTAAACCGTGAGTGAAAAGGGTTAATAGTTAATAAACCTCAACTCTCAAATCATTTTCTCACCTGTTTGCAATATAATTCTGGTACGTGAACTATGAGTGTAGTTCTCTGCAAAGGAAGCCTTCTGATAGTTGGAACTATTATCTGACTGTCTGGGGAATGGAGTGATTTGTTACATGTGAAAAATGTGTTTCAACTGGATTTTAATTACTATGTTTCAATCAAAAGTAAGCCAAGTATAAACTAAAAAGTAAATCAATAGTATACTTGTAAGTTTAGTATTGTGTTAGAGTAGAGTATATTTTAAGTATACTCTTATAGACTGGAAAGGACATTATGCTAGTACAGTTATAGTGAACAAAAAGTACATCTAAAAGTTAATTTCAAGTATACTTCTATATACTAAAACGGGGACCAATGTAGTCCCAAGAAGCATTAGTAGTATACTTACTAGGTAACGTATACTTAGACTGATTTCCTTTCTATATGTTACATTTAGAGTAATGTTTAAAAGTTACTGCATTTAGCAGGGTGTAGCTTTTTCTCTTCTTATTCTTTTTTATACTGGAACTTCATTTTTTTTTATACGGTGGTACTTTTACTAAGGTGGTACCTCTGCCTAACTACAGTGAACTAACCAGAAGTCTCGGAATATGCTCTGGTGGTCATTTTACACAAGTTCAGGTGTTACATCCATGAAATCTACACCACTAACCAGCATCAGTCCTACAACTTCACTCTCAAATTTAATAAATTCTGGGACAAGTTTTTAGCGGTGCATTGCTATTAAATGCACTCTCCATGTAGCACCACTTTATCTTGGTTCAGAAGAGATGTCCTGGATATACATGATAATGTAACACGGGTGTTTTTGTTTGTTCATGTTTAGCGCGTTGGGTTGTGTTTTTAAAGCGAATGTTACGTTTTTAAAGCGTTTTATGTGACAGGTGTGTGTAGCGCTGGTTACACATCTCAATGGGAGAGCCATAGTCGACACCACACCTTTACCTGACGTACAACGTGATGTATGGTGCACACATTCTAAACAACAATGGCGAATAGAAGATAGTGATCGAGGCGGTTAATGCTCCTTTCGCTGGTTGCCAACCACCGTTAAATAACAACAAGAAGAAAATATTGATCTGCTTTTCTTAGTTGTGCATGTTTAAGACGCGATTCAGACTCAAACAAAGCTGCAAAACAGGAGAACAACATGGCCATCAACTATTCTGTGCCACAGATCCAGTTTGCTGCAGCACAGAGTGATGATGAGATGGTGGAAGAACAACAGAGACAATTTACGGACCGTTAAGATGTGCAACTTAGAAGTAGTCAGAGGTAACTGGATGGAGTTCAATCAGGTTAAATGCACAGTTGATTGGATTATATCTGAAGATCGTATGCTATTCGTGCTAACTCTGCTAGACTCCAAATTTCTCATCCAATAAATGCGGGAGTATCTCAAAGTAAATGAAACATCTTAACACTTTTTCCCTAAAACGGACTGACATGGGAAACATTAAAGTTGAATTGGAACCAGCTAATCAGTCTGAAGATAAGTGTTTTTTCACTTATTCGAGAGAAGTCAGAAATGTGTTCTTATTGCTGTTTGGTTTGATTTTTCAGCTACCGTGCCAGGTTATTTTCAATCAAATGCTAAGACAAAATGTCAACAGCTATGAATGTGGAGACTCAAAAGACTAGTTAGCTAATGGTTGCCGATGAATTTATGAGACTTGATAGAAACATGGACATTTGCAACAGGTGAATCGGCAAACTAACGAGGTTGCGCCCATTTACCATGCTTAAAGCTGGTAAATGGTCACTGTTTTCAGGTGTGCTTGTACTACCTGTACGGTGCGGGGTGCTGACTAAGTCAGGCTAAACTCATTTAAGCATCGAGCTCAAATATTTTTTTCATTTTCGTGCACTGCTCACGTGTCTTTACTGTCCTTTTTGTCGGCACACATTTTGTGTTTATTGAAGCCTTTTGTGAATAATGTTGATCGTGTCAAAACTGGGAATTGGTCCCTATTGACAATACTCTTATTTTTCCTTTTTTTTTTTTTTTTTTTTTGCATTGCATTGCATATGTCATTTTGGATAGTTAATTTGTCATTGAAGTTTTTGCAACTATGTTTATTTGTAAATTTTGTGGCTTCCATGCACGGAAATTTATATTGTTCAGTTTGCATGTTAAAAGCCACAAACATGTAGCTAACTATACGTTTTCCTGTGGAACTGAGAACTGTCCTGCCACGTTCAGAACATTTCCTGCCTTTCGTTCACATATTCATAGGAATCACAGAACAAGAAGGGAGACGGCTGAGGAGGAGTCCTGTAAGTTCACTGGTGACTTCAGCTGTCAAGTTCCTGGATGTGGGTATGCTGTACAAAACTTCACAACTCTTTGTGCCCATCTCAGATTTCACATCAAAGATGGGAAAAAAGTACTATGTCCATTTGAAGGTTGCTCTAAATACTTCAGTGTCTGAACATCATTTTCCAGCCATATTTCTCGAAAACATAAGCAGATAGTCCAGCAGTCAAGGCAACAAGAAATTGGGGAATTTGCCATAATACAAGGACAGGACACAGTTAATCTATTAGAAGACAGGGATTCACAGCACCATACTACTGATGAAGATTTATCTCTAGATCGATTGGCTTTATTTTATTTAAAAATGCAGGCTAAAATGCTCTTGCCAACCAGCACTATACAGTGCATCATAGAGGAATTTCAGGATCTTCACAGCTGTGCAATGCACAATGTTCTGGCAAAACTGTCTGACAAACTGTCTGCATTTAATATTCCACAGGCAGAAGTGGATAACATCATTCAGGAACTTTCACAGAATGATCTCTTAACACTGTACAATAAAGGTGTGTTGAGATCTGACAAAACAAGGAACACATTTTTCAAAGAAAATTTCAGTTATTTGGAACCCACTCAGATTTTTTTTGGATCTGACAGTACAGGCAAACAGCGTTATTTTCAGTATGTGCCAATTAAAGAAACACTGAAGTCTCTCTTGAGACAACCCACAATACGGGAACAGTACAAACAGTCAAAACTAGGCCGATCACCAGACATGGTTTTAGAGGATGTCTCAGATGGTCAAAAGTTCAAGGATAATGCACTTTTACAGCACTATCCATCATCTCTGTCACTCATTCTCTACCAAGATGCATTTGAAGTGGTTAATCCATTAGGGTCTGGCAAAAAGAAACATAAAATCCTGGCAGTGTACATGACTCTAGGTGAGATCTTGCCACACAACCGGTCCTCTGTTGATGCAATGCAACTTGTTCTGCTTTGCAGGAACACTGACTTCAAAACATTTGGCCATGACAAAGTTTTTTCTCATCTTATTGCAGACCTTAAAGATATGGAAGAGACAGGGGTTCTGGTAGAGGATGGAACCATAATGAAGGCAGCTTTGATAGCCATCTTAGGAGACAATCTGGGCTCCCACTGCATAGGTGGTTTCACTGAGAATTTCAGCTGCAGCAAACATTTTTGCAGATACTGCTTAATTGACAGGGAAAGCTTTATCAATGATCCACTATCACTTGGACAAAAGAGAACAGATGATAACTATAAAGACAGTGTTGAGGTCCTCTACAAGTGACCACTCGGTTGTGAATGGCATTAAATTTGACTCTGTGTTTAATTCACTGAAGTATTTCCATCTGTGCTCTGGGTTACCTCCATGTTTGGACCATGATTTATTTGAAGGAGTGGTTTCCAGTGACTTGTCGCTATATATTGATACCCTTGTGTAAGTGGAAGGGCATTTCACATACAACCAGTTAAACAGAGCAATTGTACAGTTCAAACACGTAGGAAGTGATGCTTTAACCCTTGGATGCACAACCTACCAATACCTACACTCTTCCACGAGTGGGGTCAAAAATATGGGCAGAAATCTGTGCCATCAGAAACTGAATTTGAATAAGTTAAATTTGAATTTGAATTGCTTGGATTGAATCTGAATTGTAACTTGAATAAAAGCTTTTGAAAAGTGAATTTGAATTAGTCTAATTTGAAATTGAATTTATGGTTTGAAAATGAATTGATTTGCTTTGAAACTGCATTTTATCCTTTAAAAATTCAGCTCTCGAATAATTTCAGTTTCACTCTCACCATTCAGTTTCAGTTCTACAATTCAATTTCAGTTCCAAAATTCAGTTTTCTGGGACTTACATCCGGTTCCGGTTCAAGCGCAGATTAATAGAACTACGTTTTGCTAGCGGACTGAAAGTGTTACTGACGGGAATCTACAGCGTCTTGAGCTGAATTAAGACTTCAGAAGTCATTCGTCATGTCGAATGACCAGCGGATAAACTCTCAGGTTGGTAATAAATGTATTACATGTATAAGAACAAGCGTCATGTTAACAAATGATAGCCGTACAGTAACTTTTATGCTTATTGTAGCTGTTAGCTAAAAACGCTAATTTAGCCTAGTTTGCCCTGAATTCAGCTTTGACAAACAAATATGATCAACTGTTTCTAGTAGAAATCCAAAGTTGTCATTTTGTACCCTCTCAGAGCCCTGTATGCTTGCAGAGACCCTACAGTAGGGAAACATGCAAAACAGCGTCCAAACCTTTGTATTTGAGCTTTATTTATGTCTTACACAGCATCCCAACTCTTTAGCTAACTTAATAACTTTAGCTAAAGTGAATAGTTAGTCTAATTCATTAGTGCAGCATTACTGGATCACCTCTGTTTGAAGTAATATAATATGATATACAACTATCACTGAAACAGCAAACTTTGTAAATAAACAAACAACACTTCTCATTCTCTAAACGTTTGGCCACAGCTGTAGATTACACTATCAGTGCTTGTTCACTCTTGACAATAATTACATTTCTAAATTCTCTTTGTGCATTTACAGGTAAACAATATCTAATATTTTATCTAAATGACTGCTTTGTCTTTGAAAAGGTAAAGAGCCTGAGGCCGGTGACAGTCCAGTTCTACTCTAAGTACATCCTTACGGTGGCTCACAGGACAAGGCCACATTCCTGTCCTGCCAGGAGAGAAGAGAAACTTCAGAGTCTTCATGCAGTTCAACCACACCTGTCATATGAAATATGACAGGGGTCTCAAACGCCAGTCCACTGGAGTTTGAGACCCCTGCCATATGTTGTTCATGCAATTTTCTACCCCACAGTTACAGCATGTCTGACTGCCTGTTCAGCATATGCAAAAATATATGATGAGTTTAAGCATGTGATGACTAAGGCCTTCCATTATTGTGTTTGTCATCACATGTCACAGACATCTGGATGATCATTTGGAATAAACAAAAAACTTGTTACTTCATCTTTTATCTTTATTATTATTATTGTTCTTATTTTACATTTTTCATTGTTAAGCATTGGGTTTATTTATAGTAGTCCTTTCCAACTTCTTTCCCTCTTCCATGTTACTGTGTCAGCTTGTCAGCATCTATTTGAGGTTGGGAGTGGAACAGAAAGTGCCAATAAACCCAGGAGAGGTTCTTATATTTCAGAAGAAGGGATTAATTCAAAAGAAATGACCTAAATGCCATATTTTATTTAGGAACCCTACACAGCACTTTGCAAAATAACACATTCTTATAATTTCACCCTCAGATGAGCCAAGCTACGACTGTCAGGGAAGGTGATGTAGGTACAGAGTATGTGAGAGTGGTTAAGTTGATGTCTCTTGTCTAGATGAAGGCACAAGAGGGATCAATGGCACGGGGTAGAGATTCAGTATCTTCAGTCTTCAGTGGACACTCCATTTCTGGCACAAAACACCTGTAAAAGATGGTCGATTTAGGAGGTGACCCGACAACTTCAGCCTGTCAAACATAGCAATGGAGCAGTATGTTTAAAAAAAAAAATCTAATTAAGCATGCACTCAGTACCCTAAGAATTATCATGGTAGTTAAACACAGTGATAGTTGTATGTCATATCATATCACTTCAAACAGAGGTGATCCAGTAATGCTGCACTAATGAATTAGACTAACTATTCACTTTAGCTAAAGTTATTAAGTTAGCTAAAGAGTTAGGATGCTGTGTAAGACATAAATAAAGCTCAAATACAAAGGTTTGGACACCGTTTTGCATGTTTCCCTACTGTAGGGTCTCTGCAAGCATACAGGGCTCTGAGAGGGTACAAGATGACAACTTTGGAATTCTACTAGAAACAGTTGATCATATTTGTTTGTCGAAGCTGAATTCAGGGCAAACTAGGCTAAATTAGCGTTTTTAGCTAGCAGCTACAATAAGCATAAAAGTTACTGTACGGCTATCATTTGTTAACATGACGCTTGTTCTTATAAATGTAATACATTTATTACCAACCTGAGAGTTTATCCGCTGGTCATTCGACATGACGAATGACTTCTGAAGTCTTAATTCAGCTCAAGACGCTGTAGATTCCGTCAGTAACACTTTCAGTCCGCTAGCAAAACGTAGTTCTATTAATCTGCGCTTGAACCGGAACCGGATGTAAGTCCCAGAAAACTGAATTTTGGAACTGAAATTGAATTGTAGAACTGAAACTGAATGGTGAGAGTGAAACTGAAATTATTCGAGAGCTGAATTTTTAAAGGATAAAATGCAGTTTCAAAGCAAATCAATTCATTTTCAAACCATAAATTCAATTTCAAATTAGACTAATTCAAATTCACTTTTCAAAAGCTTTTATTCAAGTTACAATTCAGATTCAATCCAAGCAATTCAAATTCAAATTTAACTTATTCAAATTCAGTTTCTGATGGCACAGATTTCTGCCCATATAAAAATGACCCCAAATAGAAACAATGCATTTTGCTATAAACTCGGTTGTTATTCTTCAAAATCTTTAAAACGAAGAGTTGTAACATTCTCATATTTGAGGTATTCCTCACAAAACATGTATGTAACATGAGGCCCTTTGCATTTTTATTTATTTTTTCATTAATTTTAAGAAATTGCAGTTTTTGTATCACTTGTATCACTTTTGTATGCTTGCTCGGCATATACTGCAGAAGCTGGGCCTTCCCTCTGAAAGGTACAAGTTGTTCATCCACTGTAACACAATCACTGAGGATGAATTTCTGCCTAAAGTTGACCAGGAACAGGCCCCATATGTAGCGGAAAGCTGCCATGTGGTTTGTTTTCAGTCGGTAGGTGTGGCACCCTGAGTATTTTGAGCATTAAGAACAAGTCTCAGATGTGTTCCTTATGTGTTCGTGCCCCCCCATCATCTTTTTTTGCTATTTGTTGTGACAATAGTTTGCATCTTAACATAGAGCGAAAAGCTCATTTGCTCCCACCTGATGTGATGTTAGGGCGATATTTAGTTTCGCCAGTAGGTGGCAGTGGCGGCTCAGCCAAATGGGTAACTGGCAAAATAATCCTTCACAAAAGTAACGCAGGCCAGTTATTACAATGGAAGCCGCCAGTAACACTGAATTGTTTTGCTGTGTTTCAGGTGAGAGCAATATACAAGCACTACATACATTTATGTAAAGTTGATGCTTATTTAACATGTTTGGAGTGTAATTCTTGTTTATATGGTGTTTAATGTGAGCGAATAAGGGGGTTGTTTCATGTTATCTGTGGGTAATGCTAGTAACGTTTGTGCGCTAGCTAAGTCATGTTAGCCTCCTGCATTAACCTCTGTAACCGAGTTTTTTCCATCAGTAATGTGAAAGGAAACTGTTAGTTGGTTTCAGTTAAAGTTATAGGAAATAGACCAGCAAGTACATGTTATGTTGTCTATTGTTTACTGGTCATTTTCTCTGTGTGTTAAGGGCTGATTAATACAGGGCCATTACATGTAATGCTACAAAAGTAACGCAGGCCAGTTATTACAATGGAAGCCGCCAGCAACACTGAATTGTTTTGCTGTGTTTCAGCGCAATAAACCTTCACGTGCACCTGGATGAACCTTGTTTTCCTTCAGTGTGTAACATAGGCTCTGGTCCTCTTGTCATCAAAGTGCAAGAAACGGCGAATATCTTTAAATCTTTGAATTGACATAGTGGCCTGGTACAATGGGTTATGCAGAGGACTCCCAAAAAACACACCGACTGGTACATCCCAGTTCTTATCACTTCCTGCAAAAATGGTCAATCAAATGACAGCCATGAGCTTATGTTTGATTACATTTTTCCACTCTTTTGCCCTGTCTGTGGCTACTCTTCGTGCCTCCATGTTTGCGCATGTCAGCACCTCTTCTATTATATTATCAGACATGAACATCTTCCATGCATCTATTAGGGAGACAGCACTAAACCCAGGTGCAAGCCCTGGCCGACTAATTCAGAATATTGTGGCTAGAGCAGTAAGAGGGGCTCATTCTGTTAGACTCAATATCCATTTCCTCTTCAGGGGACTCATCAGAGGACTCCACTGTATCTGACTGGCCTTGTTCAGTTGTGGGGGGGGGGGGGACACAATAGTCTGGGTCCTCTATATCTGAGATGTCAGATTTTGAGTCAGTGCCTCTGATGGGCTCTTCATCCCATCCGTCCTGGATCATTTGTAGGGCAAGGTCCACAGGGATCCTAGCTGGCCTCATAGCAGCTATGTTACTTTAAATATTTAAAAAAAAATCAGAAAGGACAATGTTTGAAATGCACAGGAAACTATAAACAAGGCTGCACATAAATGGTCCGCAGGTACGCATTTGCTGTCAAAATAAAAGACCCATACCAGATAAGAAGTTGGAACGCTCATTTGCGTACATTAGATGTTCTGGAGGAGGACAGACATTTGTTCAGAACTCTTAAAGATGTCGAAGAAGCAAGCTCCATAAGCAATTACTTTGGTGTTCCTCCACCGCAAAAGAAGCGCGTATTCTCTGAATTTCCGGCAATACTTTTATTTTGACAGCGAATGCACACCTGCGGACCACTTATGTGCAGCCCTGACTATAAATCATGTACGTTACTGTGTAAAAGTTCATTCCTGATCCATCAGAAGTGTAAGTGGGTCAGTCAGAGTTGCTAAGAATGAAAGTTTCATAGAAGATTCCATAGGAACTGCTTGGGGTCATTTTTGACCCCACTTGTGGAAGAGTGGGGTAGTGATACAAAAACTGCATTTTTTTTTTTAAATTAATGAAAAAATAAATTAAAATACAAATGGCCTCATGTTACAAACATATTTTATGAGTAATACCTGGAATTTGAATATATTACAACTTTGCATTTTAAAGATTTTGAAGAAAAAGAACCCATGGGGTCATTTTTGACCCCACGTGTGCATCTAAGGGTTAAGTAAGCCATGTGAGGTGAAACCAGGGCAGAGGCTGGGGGGTTCAGCAGCACAGAACTGGTGTCTTCTACGACTTCTGCCTCTGTACATTGGTGAAAAGATAAAACATCCTGTAGATAGTGAGGTTTGGCAGTTATGCCTTAAACTTAGAGACATTGTTGATCTTGTTTGTGCCCCCAAAATAAGTCACAATGACATTGCCTACCTAAAGATACTGATAGAGGACTATATACATCTGAGACACAGTAGGTTTCCTGACAAAGCTTTAAAAGCTAAACATCACTATTTGTTACATTATGCAGAGCTTATCCTTCACTTTGGACCACTCATTCGTTTGTGGACCCTTAGGTTTGAGAGCAAGCACTCGTATTTCAAAGCATGTACAAGAACAGTGCACAACTTTGTCAACTTATGCAAGACTCTGACAGAACGCCATCAGTTACTGCAGTCCTACCTCTCAGTGGGTCAACTGTTTCCACCTACAGTTCAAATCATTGGAGAAGCAAGTGATTATAATCATCATCTTTACAACGCTGTCATTCAAGAAGCTGTGGCAAAAGCCGGCTGCACTAATCAGACCACTTTGGATGTGTCAGCAGTTGTCTACAAAGGTACCAAGTATGTGAAAGGCTATGTTTCCATTGTAGATGACACTGATGATGGCTTGGTGTTTGGGAAGATAGCTGTTATACTTGTTAACCTTCTGAATTGTACTTTGTGCTCGAGTTGCATCACTCAGTACTTCTCATTGACCTTGGACTGCACTGCTTGCATTGCCCTACAGAAAGAAGTGTTTGTGTAAATGCTGACAGTCTGATGGATTATTACCCACTACCACTTTATAACATGGCAGGCCTTTTTGTTGTCTCCCTACACCATTCAGTTTCCTTTTAATTCTTTTTCAGGGATGGAGATTGAAGAGGAACTCACAAGCCTCCTGCCGGCACTAGACAGAGAGAAAATAATCTGCATTGTAGAACATCTGATGGACGTTATTGGTGTACAACAAAAAAGTGATCTTTTGTTTGTGGAGGCAGAAGATCTCAAACCCTTTCTCACATCAATTCAAATACGTAAACTACTTCTTGCATTTAAAGGAGGTTTGTGTAGCTTCTGTACAAATCATAGACTTGAGTCTATGATTTGAAGGTCACTCATAGACTCATATGTCACTGATTAGCTTTTTTTTCTCTTCACCATACTACACATGTACTTTGACAGTATAATATTGAAGAGCGTTTTGGGGCTCACATTGTCTGGTAGATGATTAACACGGAAAACATAAACAAAAGTGGACACTAAATCTAACACCATTAACCTTTCATTGGTAGTGGTGCAGCTAAGGGTTTGAAATTGTGACATACTGTCAAATAAATTGACTCAAAGTCTTTTCAATGCAAGACCTTGAGTTTGTAGTTCTTTTGCAGTCCTGGGATTGCTTCTTTTCATCTTCAGACAAGGTCCCCAAAACTGCCTTGCCGTTACTACTCAATCCTAATTGAAGGGTTCATCTTTTAGTGAGGACATATTTGTTGACATAGTAGCTTTTTAAGGTAGCTTTTCCAATGCTCTTTATTTATTTATTATTTTGGATGCCAACAGACCAGAGAACCTGAATGACACCATTACTCTGGAGCTTTGCCCTGCTGCATCAGCTGAAACATCAAGCCATCCACCTCACCCCTCCTCCTCCACGTCCACCACTATGTACAACCATTACTCCAGCTCTTGGGTCTCACACTTACAGATTCCTTGGGAAAGATTTCCACTCCGACTGTCGCATGCAATCACAAGAGGAGACAGAGCTCCTTCAGAGGACAGGAGAAGTATGGTCAGAATTGTTGTGGAGGCCATGCAAGTTCACTGCAGGAACCCTAAACGTGCATCTTGTGAAGAAGTTGCTAAAATCATTTTAAACAGATACCCTCAGACATTTGCAGATTTTACAGACAAGGTAGAAAGACTGGGTTGTGGACATTATTCACTACTAAGAAGCATCAAATCTAGAGTTGAACACGTTAATCGAGATAATACAACACATAGACTTCGTCAAACAAAGAGAACCAGGAATGAGGAAGACTGCAGTCCCAACAGTAATGCAACCTCACTTTAAAAAGTTAGATGCCTTGTTTATAGCTATGGTTGTATAAATTGGCAGCCAGTTGAACTTCCTGAGGGGGACACGCCAGCTTCTTTAGAGGAAAAGAAACACATCTTGTTAACAGTTTTTAATTCAGAAGGACCTGGAGCTGTGGAGAGACCTGATGTGGATGACTTCATGTGCCTCACATATATTTCTCAGCGCCAGCTTATCAACAGTTGTCCCTCACTTTCAGTAGCTGAAATTCAGGAGCAGTGGCCATTCTTGTTTACTCGGAAAGGTCTTTCAAACCACTTTCACAAACTCACAGGCATCGATATCAGTGAGCGCTTAGGTCAGGCCCTCATAACCAAAGGCAGAAGGATTATTAACTATTTCTCCAGCCAGAAGCTCAAATGGAACCTTGGTATAAGGACAGTCATCCAGCAGATAGAAAGTGAGGGAGTTTTGACCAACAACAAGGTTGGCACAACAGCCATACTTCTCATGATGAAGTATTACAAGGAAGATGAAGACTCCCTCTTTGTCTTAGCAGATGTAAGCTTTTTTCATACAGCTCTATGTTTAATGCTGTTGCTTGCTGTCCTGTTTTTGTTTTGTTTTTTGTTACATAAAATGTCTTAATAATAAAAGGTCCTTTTTCTGGCAGGAAGCATCTACCAGGATGTCCATTGAAGCAGAGAGCAACCTGCCAATCACTCCAAGGCTGATTATGCTTGGTAAGAAGTCATTTATGAAATAGAGCTGATTAGACCATATTAAAATTTCTGTTTGGCAGACAGGTATCCAGTCTCTGTTTTGTTACCTCAAATTTCTGTAATTTCCTTTATAAACCAAGGTTGTTGGACATGTGTCTCAGTGAACCCAGCAAGGTAACAATATCAAATTTCACATTACATATTACTGATCAACATGGTAGTCTAGCTATACCAACAGCAGAAATACGGAAGTCAATACTGTAAAGTTTAACAGCAGCACAAACTATAAGCTCCAAAATAACCATACAGTTGATTCATCTCTGGTAATTTAATTGGGCTGACTCTTTGTTTTTTTTTTTTTGGTTTTTTTTGCCTGTCCCGTTTGGATCTTTTGCCATTAGAATTATTGTCTAAAGGCGAAGAAAGATGCCCAACGGATTTACTTTACCAAATGGACCATCCCAGCCTTGCCGTAATGGTCCATTTGATTCACCTTTAATTGTTTATTTTATTTTCATTTGTTGTATGCGGGACAGACTTTACTGGGGGAAAGAAAGGGGAGAAGGAAGGAGGGAAAGAAAGACAGCGGGGAAGAAGGACGGGGAAAAAGGGCAAAAAACAAAAACAAACAGAATAATTCCCTGCTGATTCGGCCTCAGGATGTCTAGAGGCAAGAATCAAGCGCACCCAAATGAGCATCAGCGATCATGTGCACATCACGCAGAGGGAGAGTTAGAGACAAAAGGCGCAGCGGCAGAGCACGCAGTTTGTGTGATTCCGTGTGCGGTAATGAAACTGTAAGTGTTATTACCTTTGACAGGTTAACTGGTACGATAATAGTCATAGTTGTTGTTGCATGTTAAAGCTAAAGTTATGCCTCAGTACACTGATATCACGTTAGTAGGTTTATTTAATTATTTAGTTAATTTGCACTAAGTTAATACCAGTGGCCAGAATCTCCTCCAACGATTACATCCCGCGGTTAAAGGATTTTTCTCTTGTTATTGTTTAGTTTAACCATTGTTAGCTTGCCACATTCTTGCCTTGGTACTAGCAACTGAAAAGAGTCAGTGGCCAGTGGACACTCTTGATGAGGATGTACACATCCTGGACAGGGAAGAACGCTGGTTTGAGCGCGGAGTCAAGGAGGCCATTTACGTGAAAAGGGAAAGACCATCTCTGAATCGAGGAGGGGGCCTAAGGGTACATCTTTCGCCATCTTACAATGCTGTGATTGCAGCCATTC
Organism: Oreochromis niloticus; assembly: GCF_001858045.2. Classification (NCBI taxonomy): domain Eukaryota; kingdom Metazoa; phylum Chordata; class Actinopteri; order Cichliformes; family Cichlidae; genus Oreochromis; species Oreochromis niloticus. The sequence continues at coordinate 147,213 of NW_020327445.1, read as the reverse complement.
CCCAACTCTCTGTGAATGGTACTCATGGCCATTGATCAGTGTTCTTTGATCAGTGGGTTTTGGTCAGTGATTGTTGATCAATGGTCATGGGAATTTGCATAATTATGATTAAGGAACTGACCTCCCAGCCCATTGTTCCTTCAGTGGGCTGGTTTCAGTCATTATGCAAATGTACTGTTTATAAGGTTTGGGGAAACCTGCAGTCAGCTGAGACTGAAGAAGTCACTTGGATGAGTGACGAAACGTTTCTCCCACAAAACGCTACGTCCAGATGAACAGAATCAACTTTTGGAGAGATACTCAAAGCTTTCCAACACAGGCCTCTGTGCTGCCATCTGGTGGACAAACATATGAAGTGCAGCGTGAAGCTACAAATTAAACTGCTTCAGCTGCGTTTATATATAAAATACTATAACCTATAAAACTATATGTATAGTGTTTTATGTAGGATTTAGAGCTGGGGGTAGAATTGCTGATGGCCTGGTTGTTATTTATGTTCCCCATGGTTCACCAGCTCTCACACAATATCAGCACCAATGATCCACGTCCATATAAACCTCTGAATCAGGTCCTGAAGCGGTGACGTCCTGAGTGAAGACCTCACTGATCACATGACTCTGGTCACCTGGACTCAGTGTTTCTGAAGCAGTGTGCTGGGTTTTTAAAAACACGTGGCTGCTGCCTGATGTTGGGCCCACAGAGGAAGACGACTCACTCACTCTTCTTCACTTCCTCCTTAAACATGTGGAAGGAGAGCAAAGTGCTGCCAGACTCTTATTTCTGACAGGAACAGAAGAAACCACAGCAAACTGGTCCAGTTATTCATCTTCATCACAATCTATTTATTTCTGATGGTGTCTTCAGTCTGAGGGTTTGAAGTTTCCATGTCTGTGTGATGTGTGGTGTGAAGGCTGCTGGTTAAACTGGGACTCACTGTTTAAAGCACTGAGTGCTCATAGAGAGATGCTCCATGAGTCCCAGTACAGACTACAAACATGGTGGAAACTTAGCTTTGATATCCACACACTCTGCACGTCTGTGAGTAACTGTGATGAAGATGTGCAGAGATCTGTGTACAAACAGGAGGAAGACTGTAAAGACTCTGTGCTTCTAACAGCCTCTGTTAACATATGTGAGGCTGTTTGTTGTTGTTGCCATGGAGCTTTTCACTGTTTGGGTCAGCAGGTCATGTGATCAGGTTTGTTCTGCTCGACGATGGTTCAGTGTCAGGGTTTGTTTGCATTCATCAATAAATATCTAAATAAATCAAAGACTCCATGTTTGTTCTTTCATCATGTGACCTCTGCTCATCCATCTCTGTGTGTATCAGGATACATTTAGTTCATAATACACAGAAAAATCAGAGTTATTACCTGTAATAAATGTGAAAGTAAAGATTCCTGCAGTGATAACCAGGCAGGACTGAAACACATCACAGCTGTCACCACGGTAACAGCACCGTCCATCCACAGGTGAGGGGAGGAGCAAAAAGAGGGACTTTCACCATTTTATACTAAAAACACTCAACTAATGTTTCTAATATGAAACAAATAAGCCCGCATTAATGTGAGCATTTATTAAATAATAATAATAATGATTTCCTCCTGATCTCATTTCCATAGCAGAGAAAACTGTGGTGTATATTGAGGTGGAGGGTGTGGTCTATGGCTCAGGTGTAGAGTGAGGGTGGGGTGCACCACAGCAGCATGCTGGGACTGCTGAGGGTGGAGGAGGGAGTGATGATGACATCAGAGCTGCAGCAGTCAGCAGCACAGAGACCAGTGAACACACAGTCTGTTCATCTTTGCATAGATACAATATATAGCACAATATTGAATGACAGAGACGCTGTGTGAGCTTCCACAGATACACTGACGTCAGCATCCAGAGTCCTCCTGCTGCTCCCCCCTCAGAGCCCCGTGATCAGCACCAACACATTCAGTTAGATGACAGAGTCCAGCTGCAGCTAGAATCAGCTCTGTGAACAACAGCACAGCGTCAGTGTTTCACACTCAGTGAAAGGAGGAAACACCAGAAGAACACCATGTGTGCTACGTTTCCCAGGACACACTACAAACTGCACAAATACAGAGCAGCACGTGGAAGGACCTGGAGCTGCATTTAAAGAGAAAAGACAGCGTGATGTCCTGTATGGACAGGTGGAAGGAACCAAGTCCTCAGCTGAAACACTCGTGTTTGTCCACAGACAGGAAACACAGCAGGAAACAAAGAAGCTCATGGATAACACACTTCCTGTCAGTCAGAATGAGGCTGGAGCCAAACACAGAAAGGTGTTTTTGTCCAGATGAGCCCAGAGAAGAAACACGAGTGTTCACAGACATCAGAAGCTCAGAGAGGTGAAACATGAGGTTGGAGTCCTCGTCAGCATCCAGAAGAGCTGCTGTGAAACCCTGAGTACTCATGACAGACTCTGATGGCACAAACACATCATGATTCAAACATGAAGACAAACATGGAGCTCCTGATCCTCCTGCATGAGAACAAGCTGACATGAGCGCTGTGTCTGAGAGTGTCTCCCTGTCACAGTGACAAGAACACAGCTGCTGCTCACAGTCATTAAACTGACCTGAGGTCAGCTGCTAGGACGTCTATGTGCTCCTTACATATGAACCATGTGACCTCACATCAGTGCTGTGGATGACTGTAGTCATAGAAGAGTAGAGCTGTAGCAGGTGGTGTGAGGAGGAGGAGGAGGTGGTGTATTCTAGTTAACGCAGTACTGAAACACTCCAGCAGAGTGCGCTGTTAAGTCCTTATTGTAACACAGTTACTGTGTGCAGTTATACTTCATACATAATCTGCACTGATTTCCATCAGACATGCTGTCAGTAAATCATTGGTTTCTATTGATTCTACTTCCTGTTGACTAGTTTGATGACAGTGAAACAATCACAGCTGATTGTGTGATGATGTAAACTGTCACTGTTACATTCAGTGTGTGTGACATCATGTTAGTGCAGCTGATAACAGCCTGGTTCTGTTAGAAACACATGAACGTGTCCATAGATCAGTGTGTGTTTAACATGAGAGCTTCAGCCCTGCTGATGTGTTCAATAAAGACATGCAGGAAAACTGATGAGACTCTGAAATAACTCTTTATATTTATAATGTAACTCTGCATCAAAAGAACAACAAAGGATCCCAGACAGGTTTATGTGAACAAAGACGATTCTGATGTTTCTGTGTTTCTAACAGTTTGACATTATTAGGAAACAGACTGCAGTGAACAGCATTTATAAAGAGCTTATATATAAAGATATGACAGCTGTTTGTTGATCACTCTGTGTTTGGACCTGATCAGTCCAGCTGTTTACTTGAAATATGTTCATTTACCTGTGACGTTATATTTATGTTCTTGTCTCTGTTGAAAAACACATTTTAATGTCCTCAGATTTTTCTCCCAGATGAATAAATATAAAAATGACACAAACTGACTGCAGCTACTTTTTGTCCTTTCTGTCAGAAACCTTCATGTGACTCATGAGAGACACGTTTCAGCTGTTTGTGACAGATCAGAGGCCAACAAGTCATTTATAACACTTTCCATCATTGTTTAGCACAAACACATGTTGACACAGCAGCAGGGCCGCAGTGAGAGTCAGAGCCAGGAGATAAAAACTCCTGTTTGACCACAGCCTCACTTTGTTCCTGCAAACACTTCCTGTTGTTGACTGGGTGGAGTCAGGAAGCCAGCGAGGCCCTGCAGGACTGAGACTGCAGACTGGGACGTGCTCTGTGATGGAGATCAACAGCATCACTGACTGTTTCTGTGAGGACACCATCATCCCAGCAGGGCTGTTTCCCAACAACAAGCCCTGGACCATCAGAGACCTGAAGCTGCTGCTGAATGAAAGAAGAGGATCTTCAGGTCTGGAACAAGGACGAGCTGAGAGTGTTAATAACGTTACTAATGTTCAGCTACACTTTACTAGGTCACATCTGTGACACACGTCACTTAAATAAAGAAGGAAATATTGGCTCTGTTTTATCTGCTGGGCCCAAAAGTGACTCCCCGTATTTAAACTGCTATGAATAACTTGTTGGTCTATAATATGTGAAACATGTGTCAAATGTCTCCATCATGAAAGATATCAGGTCATCTTGAGCCACAAAAACATTCCTATCATGAGGTCGAAGCTGGAATCAGTTTGTTGCAGAGGGACGTTTATATATCCCATATTTATCCAGTTAAAGTCACATTGAAATTCAAAAATGTCTTTTCAAGAGTCGTCTGTCCAAGAGGAGCAGAAACAAATATAACAACAGTTATTTAAGCTGTTTTAAAGGCCACAAAGGAGCAGATTGGTTATAATGCAGCTGCTTCAGAGGAATAAAGATGAAACACTGTTTTTATTTCATGTGTAACACCTTTCAATCATGTGTTGACTAAAGTCTATTGACCAGTATAAGTAAAGACATCACACACACACACACACACTGAAACCTGTTTTTGGTGCAGCAGCGGTCCCAGCTGCTCGCCTTTATCTAGACTGGGTCGGCTGCTTATCTCAATATAATCAATGTTTAAAGTTCTCAGTGTTTCTGTGTTGCTTCGTATAGGATCTCCCAGCATCATCACTGTGCTGTCCAATCATTGTGTGCTAGGTTACCCTTATAGTGCGATGTGTGTTTGCACAAAGAGAAGCATGTGTGTCAAATATAAGCACAGAACAGAAAAAGCTGCCAGTTTCTTCTATTTAGAGTCAAGTTAGTGTTTTGTGTCTTTGTTTGAGGCCTAATGTCAAGCAGAGGTGTGTGTAACTGCACTGCTCTGTTATATGTGTGACATGTGTGCTTCAGCATCATCTTCATCACTGCTGATTCCTTTGTGTCATCATGTGTTGAGAAGAGAGAACAGTTATAACGGAGGAGCAACAGGAAGCCCTGAAATCTGCATCCAACAAGGAAGTGTTGGCTCACCAGTGATCCCAGCAGAGCCACTGGTTTGGCTCCAGTTGTTCTAGATTCAATGATGTTGTTGCTACAGATACATGTTAGCATCTTTATTGTAGTAAAGTCTTGTAATGTGAAGCTAGAAACAAGGCAGGAAACAGCTCCATGATCTGATCTTAATGATGTTGTTTTTATTTCTGTCTTTCAGAACTGGATTGAAACTATCAAAGGTCTAAAAACAGCCTCAACCCTCCCAAAGACAAACTTTACACACGTCATCTTTCAGCTACAATCTTTGTTGCAGGGATCTTCTGCCAAACAAGGCTGAGAGAAGATTTCTTACAGCTGTCATGTTGATGCTGTTTCAATCTTTGGGCAAACACACTCATATATTAGGGCTGATATCAGGGCTGCACAAGTTCTTTGTGATCATGAATAATAGAAGTGTGCCTGTTGAAGATCATGTTTCTACATGATTATATGTCCTGTTATTGTTCTGTATTATATTCAGCTTTCAGCATCCTTTCCCAGCCCCTGTTACACCATCCATACAAAGCCAATCTGACTGTGAGCCAATGTGTTTGATAGTTTGTGTTGGATCAATAGATTTGACAGACTTGGTTCTCATCCAGAGGGAAACAGTCCAAATTCAGATCTAATGAAATGATGGAGGCTGTTTCCTACCACGGTGCTAATGTGTGACTAACAAGGCTCATGGTCTCCAGCAGACAAGCGCCTGGAATGAGGTGAGCTGAGTGTTGCTTTGGTGGGTCTGTGCCCACGTCATGCATCAGGATTCATATTGGCAATAGTTCATATCTCTGTTCTTTAGCCTTCATCACAAAGCTGTGAAGGAAAAACAAACATCTAACAGGATTTGATGGATGCAAAGTCCACTGAGCTCTTTGTCACTTACAAACTTGTCCAACCAACAAGAGCACAGATGAAAAACACAGTGACACTTAAAGGATTTTGCCATATATGAGCATAGATTACTTTCATATAGATTTGCAATGCAGGCTTTTGGTGAGCCGCTGGGTTCTGTCTAATAATCATCTCAGCATTTTACAATAGAATAGCTCTTTATTAGCTCTTCATTTATTGTTATTGGACATGAAACAAGGAAGCTGTGTTTCTCATTGGATGTTAGTTTCATGTTCATCAGGATCATTTTCTAAAGAGCTGATATTTAGACCATTTACTGCACTGGCTGCACATTCTGTCTACATTTCTCTGTATGTGCTGTGTTTGTCTTTCATATTTCTCCATATTGACACAAACAGTGAACAGCAGTAGATCTACAGTGTGGGCCATTTATATGGATACACCGTAATAACATGGGAATGGCTGGTGATGATCAGGCTCATGCCAGAGACGCTGACTCCATGAGCCGCTCGCTGCCTCAGATCTTCGGGCGTGGCCTCGTTAGTGCTCCCAAACACTTGTTTAGTCACTAAAGGTGATCTGGCCTTTGCGCTCAAGATATCATGACTGGAATTCCCAGCCTGAGGATCCCAGAAGATTTGAAAACCAGAAGAAATTGCTGAACATCAAGAAGAAACAAGAACAAGATGGCAGCTTTAAATTCTCTGAGGAAAAGCAGGGAAGTGAAAACAGGCGAGGGCGCTGTGGGAGTAAGGTGACTGAGAGCAGGAGGAGAGTCTGAGGACACCTAGTGGCTGGATGAGCAGTGACAGCAGGTTGAGTAAAACAACACAGATGGACAGACAGAGGACAGAGATCAGCACTTCCAGATGGGGAACTGACCCACCACAAACCAGAGACCAGTGAGTCTGAGATCAGCCTAATGCTGAGAATCATGATGGAGCCTGTCCCCTGACTTCATTTAACTGGTTTGTCTCTGCTGTGCTTCCTGTTTCACAACAACATTTCCTCACACTTAATGTCAGCAGGAGACGTCCCTTTGACGAGCTGCTCTCACATGACTGATTACATGCATATTCTGTTGTCTTACGATAACTCTGAAACTGAAAGATCTGCAGCATCACGTCATGGTTCCATCGTTGCGTGTTGACACTTGGAGTTATAGTTGAATCATGTTACTCTGCTGAAAGCAATGATCTTAAAATTCACTTATCAACTAAACTGAAAACACATCAGAATAATGGAGATTTTGTTCATGATGCAGTCGTGATCAGCTGATCAGGTCTGTGGTAAAAACACTGTTTCCTTTTTTTTGTTTTTTTCTTTCCCTCTTAAGAAATATGTGGGTATCAGCAAAAACTGCTGAGCAGTCAGTGTAAGTGTCACATGAACACTAACCACAGTGAACCAGACTACTTCAAACTTCTATGTTGTAGTTGCCACAATGGAGAGTAATTCTTCAGATTAGCAATAGGTAGATCTCAGCTTCCCAATTCCAATTAAAGTCAAAAACACAAAAATTACAGGAGAGGAACAAAGTTCTATGCCAGCTGTTTTATTGAACAGTGTAGCTCAGCAAAACAGAAGGAAAAGCAAAGCTCCCCTAGGGTGTTCGCAATAAGCGCATGCAGGTAGGGACCAACCCCACGGACAGACAGCAGGAAAAAGCCCAGAGGGCTGTCCCCGGCCCCCTTTTAAAGGTAACAGTAGTCCCACCTCCTGCTGCTGAGTAACTTTCCCACGCACCCAGGAGCAGGTGCAGGGTCAAATGCCGGCCAGAGTTCACACCGGGCGCTGGCTGAACGCCCGGTCCAAAGTGACACCCCTAGGTTAACCCTTTGCTTTACCCTCTGACAATAGGTCACAACATGGTCAAAGGTCACACATTAGTACAGCAGATAGCATAGTTTATAAAAGATAATTATGATATTAATGTGAATAATACTTGGCCTAACTACATCAAATATATGAGTTAAATGCATAACATAAAAATAAAACACTCCAGTGTAGGTTTATAGTGTGTGTGTGTGTACAGGACAGTGAAGATATGCCTCATGAGTGTGCTGCATGACTTGTGGGTGTGTGTGTGTGTTTGTGTGGGTGTGTGCGTGTGTGTGAACCACTGCATGCCTAAAACTCCACATGAAAGTTAGAATATATATATTCAGATAGATATATAGGTACAAAAATCCATCATGTTAGATTTATAGGTATACATGTCATACAAAAATCCACTACAACGTCTGTCACGGTTCTGGGTCATTTTGACCCAGCTTTTTCGGTTTCTTGTATTTTGGTGTTTTCTAGATTATGTGCATTATATTTATTTTATCTGATTCTTTAGCTATCCTGTGTTGAGTATTATTATCATTCTGGTTTAGGTTTTGTTCTCTTGCCCTCATGTTTAGTATAGGTTTAGTTCTGTGCTTAGTCTTCTCTGCCCATGTGTCCCTCTGTGTAAAGTCCATGTTTCTCAGTCCGCGTCTTGTTTCTCGTTTCTTGTTTTACTTTGAAAGTTCATGTCTCATGTCAGTGTGTTCAGTTTTACTTCTCCCCGATCTCGTTAGCCTAATTTCTCCCAGCTGTGTCTCCCTCCTCTTGCCCATTCCCTGATTACTGCCCTGTGTATATAAGCCTTGTGTTTTCCTGTGCTCTCTGTCGTGTCGTACCCGCAACTTGCTGTGTGTTTCTTATGTCCAGTCCTCCAGCACCTCTGTTTAGAGTCTTGTTTTGTTTTTTCTTTTCTGAGTTTTATTTTATGAATAGTTTTGTCCAGCAATAAAGCTGCATTTTAGGTTTAAATCTCGTCTCCGAGAGTCCTGCATTTTGGGTCCACCACTTCTGCTTGCCTGCCACACAGCCAACCATGACAGAACGATACGACCAGTACATGGACCCAGCGGACTCTTCCCGGGAGAACGACCTGGCCCGCATCCAGGGCCTGATGAAGCTGATATCCCACACCTCGGACAAGAAGGCAAGGGTTGTAGGGATAAACGCCGTTGAGGCAATTCTGGAGGGAAACCCTCATTTTTGTCAGCTCCCGGAGGTAACGAGCCTGCTTAAAGAGCTGCATCGAGTCCGGGACACACTACAAGCTCAGGAGCTAGCAGATTTTATCTGCTCCCGACGTTCCACATCAAAGCAGCATCAGCCACAGCAGACTCCGCTCGCCACCATGCAGCAGCAACAGCAACATTTGGGGAAGTGTTTCTGTCACCCCCTCCACACTTCAACTGGATCACCATTCACCTGCCTCTTTGCTGGCCACGATGTGGTCGGAGGAGGAGGAGCAGGTATTCACCTCTACACCATCTCCCACTTCTTCCATCGCCTGCATTCCCTCTCCTGGAAGGAAATGGCGTCCACGTCACCAGCACTCCTCTCCGCAGCCAGATGCTGGTACTCCTGAACAGCCGGTTGCAGTGAGTGAAAAAGACACTTTTTCAGTTTCTTCAGACCATGGGACTAGTTAGCCATCACTGTCGCCTACAGCTCCATCATCTACTGTTTCCGCACCGCCGTCTAGTGCATCACCCTCGTCATCGTCATCATCCTCGCCTGCGGCAGCCCCGTCGTCATCATCCTCGCCTGGTCCTGCGGTTGCTACAGCACCGTCTGATCCAGCTCGGCCTGGATCACCTCACCTCTGCCAGCCACTTTCCAGGCCTCCGGCGGGACGTCATCACCGTCGAGGGCGGCCCCCTGAACGAGGTCGCCACTGCCACTGCCTTCCATGCGGCCGGCCTCCGGACCTGCTCGGGTGCCGCCACTGCCGTCAGCACGGTCGGTCACCTGAACTGCCTCGTCGTCGCCGCAGCCTTCCCCGTGGTCGGCCTCCCAACCTCCTCGGGTGCCGCCACTGCCGTCAGCACGGTCGGTCACCTGAACTGCTTCCTCGCCGCCGCTGCCTTCCCCACAGTCGGCCTACAGACCCGTGTTGTCTTTGTCACTGGCTTCCGGCTCGGCCACCTGAACTGCTTGGACTCCTGTGTTGTTGGCCCCCCAGTCGGCCTCCTGAACGGTCTCAGTGGACTCTAGTCTGGTTAAGCCCTGTGTTTTCCTGTGCTCTCTGTCGTGTCAGAGAGAACTGAAGAACTGAAGGAGCTTCTTCAGTTAGAACTGAAGAAGCTTCTTCAGTTCTAACTGAAGAAGCTTCTCGGATGAGAGGTGAAACGTCTTCAAGCAACTTAAAGAAGTCCAGACGCTTTTCTTTGCAAACTCCTTTGACCTCAACTTGCTGTGTTTGTTATGTCCAGTCCTCCAGCACCTCTGTTTAGAGTTTTGGGGCCACCACTTCTGCCTGCCTGCCACACAGCTAACCATGACAACGTCACTCAGGTTTTACTAACTGACAATTTGGTCAGCAATGCTCAGACAACATGATGTACAAACACTCGAAGAGGCAAACATGCATGCTGCTGTTGGTAGGTTTCCTCGGGGTAAAGTTCAACTTCTGTAGTTCACAAAACCGCTAGCTTTGAAATAATGCACAACAATAAAAATATGAAAACAGGGTAAAGTTTGTTGGACTGACAGGTTTGAAACATTTTTCCTGACGTCAGCTGGTTGTTGTTAGTACAGTGTTATTTGTTGCTCTTATGGACTTCCTAAAATATTACCATCACCTGCCACTGGCTTTTTGACAACCATTATTAGTTTATTATTATTATTAAAGCTTTATTAAGCCTTAATAACATCTAAATAGGTCAGTGAGCGCAAAACCTTTTTTTTTTTTTTTTTTTTTTTTCAACCTATGAACATCTTTTTTCTATTTAACATTTTAACATGAGTTTAAGGAGGTCTTTTTTTTTTTTTTTATGACATACGAAAATGAACTTGAATAACATACTGTTCTTAATCCATCTTAATGTGATGTCTGCCCAACCTTTGCAGCTGTAACAGCTTCACCTCCTCCAGAAAGGATTTCCACAAGATTTGGAGTGTTTATGGAATTTTTTTTTAACTCTTCCAGAAGAGCAAGTGTGAGATCAAACACTGGCGTTGGATGAAGAGTCCTGGCTCAAAGTCTCCACTCTAATTCATCCCAGAGATGTTCTTCCACACCAAACTCTTTCATCCTTGTCTCTATGGACTTTCTTCACTGGTGCACAGTCATGTTGGAACAGGATGAGGCTATTTGGCTCAGTTTGAGCTAACTAATGTTCAAATCTTCGACATTGCTGTAGCTGCGTTTTTACCCGATCTACAGGAGCAGTCAGCTGACTGTGACTCAGTGTTTAACTGATGAAAGTGTTTGAAATTCAGGCTGATGAAAGTGTTTGAATTTAAAATGGCTGTAATGGAGCTGTGAGCTGGAATAAATCCAGTCTGCTGCGTGGAAACAATCAGCTGCAGTTTGTTCATCGGCTCTTTTTCTGCAGAGAAAGCATTTATAGAATCAGTGGAAAATTGTATATTTATAGAATATTGATGCATTTCATGCAAACACGTTTGAACTGATTTTATCTAAATGAATGCGTAAAATTAGCTCCAAACAAATCATTAAAGAGGAGCAGTTATTCACTGTAGTGAGACAGGAAGTTAAAGTTTCCAGTTAAAACAAGTAGAAGAACAAAACATGGCGCTGATAAAGTGTAACATGAGTTTGTCATGAAGAGGCTTCCTGCTCTGCAGTAAACTGTTCACTTCAGATTGGATTAATGACACGGCTCAGTTTAAAACAACTTCCACTAACACACTGAGTGTTTCTGTGATCGGCAGTGGAACCAGGTTAAAGTGTCACTACAATAGAAACATCATTTTAATGCTGCACTCAGTAACAGGACAGAAAGCCTCCAATGATTCATGTTTCTAAAGTCCAGACTCCATTTCTGCTTTTGCTTCATCCCAGTTTCCCCACAAACGCCTCCTTTCCTGCTCAAAGTTTCACTTCCCTGATGTCAGTGTCAGCACAAATCTGCTGCTCCATAGTTCACAGTAATGGGAGAACTGCTGATCATCTTTGAATCCTGGATCAGGAAGTAAAGCCGGTAAATATTTGGCTTTTAAATAAGTTTTTTGTCTTTCACTCAGCCTGCTGTCACTGTGTTTTAAAGAGAAAAGGAGATTTCAGATTAAAAGGTGTTCCTGCTGCTCCAGCACTAAAGGAGGTGACCGCGCTGATGCCTGTTCATAATTTCACTAAAGCTAATAAACTGTTGGCTAAATGTTCTTGTTGTCTGAGGTAAACAGAGGTGAGAGGAGCAGATGATAAGGATTAAATATAATGCTGAATAACTAAATGCTGCTAGACTGTGACGTCACTCTCAGCAGCATCAGCTTATTTCTTTAGTCTGACCTTTAACATAAGGTAGCTTAGCTAGCATAGCAGCTAGCAGTTAGAGTATGAACTCTGTAAGCAATCAGCTTGGTCTTGGTGGTTACCTGGTTTTCAGGTTCACTGGTTTAGATTTGATTACATTTGCCTCCATGTTCCAGATGTAGCATTTTTATTAATTTCATTGTATCAAACAGAGAAACAAAGAAGAGGTTTATTTCTGAGGTAGTTGTCGTGGAGTCCCTATTTTGTCTCTGAATCACTGAAACAACTTTTTATTGTCTGGATGAAAATCTCACTAAACTCATTTCTTAAACACCCACACCCCAAAAAATAGGGGCAAAAGGGAGGTGATCTTGTTTAATCGGTTATTACATGGGGTGAAAAATAGGGTGACCATATTTTGATTTCCAAAAAAGAGGACACTTAGCTTAGTCATGAAGAACTTGCATAAAGAAACATATTTAACATATTTAAAAATTGCCTTCTCTGTGCGGTTAATAATTTTAGAAATAAAATATGTCATATAGGCTTTTACAAGTCAATAAGTGCAAAAAAAAAAATAACTTAAAAACCTCTGGAATTAAATAATGGTACAGAAATAATGCCTCATCGGCATAAGAAAAATTACCAGTACTGGGTTGTATGAGGGCTGGACTGGGACAAAAAATTGACCAGGGCATTTTGACTAGAGACCGGCCCACCAGGTATTATAGGAAAAGCCATAAAGCCATAAACACTGTCTTGTTGGTATATGCATGATTCATATAATTATTTATGAAAAGCTAGACATTTTAAATGAGAATAAGAAAGAAAAGTATTTCTTTGAGACCCCCTCTCCCTGTTAATGCCCTATCTGCCCCCCTGGCAAAAACTTTGCTAGACCCGCCCCTGCACGGTTACCAGCTGTCAGCTACATAGAAAAGGATCCTGGTGTTATTTCGTTATTTTACACATCGGCCAGCATATGGCCAATCCACCACCTTTCACTGTTTATACTGTTACAAAAACAACAACAACAGCAACAAAACCATCAGCCCGTAAAAACGAACAAATGCCCGGTATGCCCGATGGCCAGTCCAGTTATGGTCAGTACAAGGGAAATTTCTTTAGCAGTTCATCTGAAAAGATGCACTTGCGCTTTGGGATCTAGTTAGCCTTAGTAACTGCTGATCATCATGAGGCTATCAGCTCCCAGCAAAGATAACGGAGGAAATCGGGATAGTAAGTCAATTTCTGTTCTAGTGCATTTGCGCTGCTGTGCATTTCTGTCATGGCTTGTTTTAGCTGTGTTTTGATGTTGTAGAAATGGTTCATATCAGATTTTAGCTTAGGTTCAGAGGTTTTTCTGGATACCACACATTTCAGAACTTATATTTTTGACTAGGGTGACCAACAGTCCTCTTTTCCCCAGACATGCCCACTTTTCACGTCCTATCCGGGGCGTGCGGGGGGATTTTCGAGATTGATACAAATGTCCGGATTTTCCTGTATTCTGACAGAGGACCCATGTGTGAGACGTCAATGGCTGATATAAAGATTTATTTCTCCTCATTTTTCTGAAAGTTGTTTTTATGTTCCTGGATGATGTTTATGATTATGCTGGACTTGTTGTACTCCAGGCTGTATCCCAGTCGTGTCCTCATCAGACAAGGATCAGCACAATGTGGGAAGATGGTGGAATTTTCCTTCTTTCACTAAAATCACAGTTTTGAAGTGTTTTCACAATGATGTGATGCCTAAAAAAAAAAGGGAAACAATGTTTTTCAGTTTGTGGCAGAGGTGTCAATATGGATGTTTTTTCCACTTTCGTAACAGGGTCTGTGGAGAAAAAGTGCAGTGTTTGTGTTGTGTGACAAGTTTAACCTTGTGTTTTAATCCCAGTACTGGAATCACTTTGCCAAATCATTAGGCAAGGCAAGGCAAGGCAAGTTTATTTATATAGCACAATTCAACAACAAGGTGATTCAAAGTGCTTTACAGAGACATTAAAAACAAAATAGATAAAAAGCATGATTTAAAATTGATTAAGACAAGCAAGCAAACAAACAAACAAACAAAACAGTATATAAAATCAAAAATCAAAACAGTAGATAAAATCAGAACAGTAGATAAAATCAGAACAGTACATAAAATCAGTAGTTAAAAAGTAGGTTTTGAAATTTAAACTTAAGTGTGGATTTGGTGCTTTATTCAAATGCAGCTGAGAATAGGTGAGTCTTCAACCTGGATTTAAATAAACTGAGTGTTTCAGCTGATCTGAGGCTTTCTGGGAGTTTGTTCCAGATATAAGGAGCATAAAAGCTGAATGCAGCTTCTCCGTGTCTGGTTCTGACTCTGTGAACTGATAAAAAACCGGATCCAGATGACCTGAGAGATCTGGAAGGTTCATACTGGGTCAGGAGGTCACTGATGTATTTTGGTCCTAAACCATTCAGAGCTTTATAGACTAGCATCAGAACTTTAAAGTCTATCCTCTGACGGACAGGCAGCCAGTGTAAAGACCTCAGAGCTGGACTGATGTGGTCCACTTTTTTGGTCTTAGTGAGGACTCTAGCAGCAGAGTTCTGAATGAGCTGTAGTTGTCTGACTGATTTTTTAGGTAGCCCTGTAAAGATGCTGTTACAGTAATCAAGCCTACTAAAGATGAATGCATGGACTAGTTTTTCCAGGTCCTGTTGAGACATCAGATCTTTTATCCTTGAAATATTCTTGAGGTGATAGTAAGCTGATTTTGTTATTGTCTTAATGTGTTTTTCTAAGTTTAGGTCTGCATCCATCACTACACCCAAATTTCTTGCCTGGTTTGTGGTTTTTAGGTGTATAGATTGAAGTTCTCTGGTGACCTGTAATCGTTTTTCTTTGGCACCAAAGACTATTACCTCAGTTTTATTTTTGTTTAGCTGGAGAAAATTGTGGCACAGCCAGTCATTAATTTCCTCAATGCATTTACCAAGAGCCTGTACAGGGCCTCGGTCTCCTGGTGACATTGTGATATATATCTGTGTGTCATCTGCATAGCTGTGATAGTTTATTTTGTTGTTCTTTATAATCTGTGCCAGTGGGAGCATGTAAATGTTGAACAGAAGGGGTCCCAAGATGGAACCTTGGGGAACTCCACATGTGATACTCGTCTGCTCAGATGTGAAGTTACCTATTGATACAAAGTATTTCCTGTTTTCTAAGTATGTTTTGAACCAGTTTAGTACAGTTCCTGAAAGACCTGCCCAGTTCTCCAGTCGTTTGAGTAATATGTTGTGGTCAACTGTATCAAATGCTGCACTGAGATCCAGTAAAACTAAGACTGACATTGTTCCACTGTCTGTGTTCAGACATATGTCATTAAACACTTTGGTCAGAGCGGTTTCAGTGCTGTGGTTCTGTCTAAAACCTGACTGGAAGGCATCATAGCAGTTATTCTGTTTTAAGAAGTAATTGAGCTGTTGAGAAACTGCTTTTTCAATAATCTTACTTAAAAATGGGAGATTTGAGATTGGCCTGTAGTTGTTCATTTGTGTCTTGTCAAGATTGTCCTTTTTCAGTATAGGTTTAATTACAGCAGTTTTTAGTGATTCTGGAAACACACCTGACATTAAAGAAAAGTTGACGATCTGTAACAGGTCTGACTCCAAAGTCTTTGTGACCTTTTTGAAAAAACTTGTTGGCAGGACATCTAAACAGCAAGAGGAGGAGTTCAGTTGACCTAAGATGTCCTCCAGGTCTTTGCTGTAAATAGGGTGAAACTGTTTGATGGTGTTTAAACAGTTTTTCGGTGGACACAGTACATATCCTGGATCTGCTGTTGATGTACCAATTGCTTGTCTAATCTTTTGGATTTTTTCTGTGAAGAATTTGGCAAAGTCATTGCAGGCCATGGTCGAATGAAGTTCAGCTGCCACTGACACAGGAGGGTTTGTTAGCCTGTCAACTGTAGAAAATAAGACCCGAGCGTTATGACTGTTTTTGGTGATGATGTCAGAGAAGTAGGACCTCCTTGCACTCCTCAGTTGTAAATTATAATTGTGAAGTTTCTCTTTATAGATGTCATAATGAACCTGGAGGTTTGTTTTTCTCCATCTGCGCTCAGCTTTCCTACACTCTCTTTTTTCATTTTTCACCAGTGTGGAGTTTCTCCATGGAGACTTCGTCCTTCCAGAGATAACCTTCACCTTAATGGGAGCAATAGTGTCCATTACATTTAACATTTTAGCATTGAAGCTATTGACGAGCTCATTGACTGAACCTCTGGACAGGTCAGGTGTTAATGGGAAGACCCGGTTAAAGATCTCACTACTGTGTTCAGTTATACACCGTTTTGTGATCACTGCTGTTGACATATTTGTGTGGGCTGAGATTTTACTTTTAAAGAAAACACAGTAATGATCAGACAGGCCCACATCAGACACAGTAACCTTTGAAATGCTCAGGCCCTTGGAGATCAGTAGGTCAAGAGTGTGTCCTCTATTATGTGTGGCCTCTGTTACATGCTGAGTCAGCCCAAAGTTGCCCAGAGTGTTACTCAGGTCTTTAGTCCCTTTGTCCTGAGGGTTGTCCACATGGATGTTAAAATCCCCAACAATAATTACACAGTCGAAATCAACACAGATCACAGACAGCAGTTCACTGAGGTCATTGAAAAAGTCTGTGCAGTGTTTGGGAGGCCTGTAAACATTAAGAAACACAACTTTGGATGGGGCCTTCAGCTGTGAAGCCACATATTCAAAAGACTGAAAACTTCCAGGAGATAGCTGCTTACATTGAAATGAGTCATTAAATAAGACGGCAACCTCTCCTCCTCTCCTGCTCACCCTGGCCTCACTGATAAAACTGTAGTTAGGAGGGGTCGACTCGATGAGAACAGCTCCACTGTTACTTTGGTCCAACCAAGTTTCAGTTAAAAACATAAAATCAAGGCTGTGCTCGGTGATTAGATCATTAATTAAAAATGTTTTCCCAGCTAAAGATCTAACGTTTAATAAAGCTAACTTAAGTGTTTTAGAGGTATTATTTGCCCCCTCGTGTTTGGGAGCAGTCTGTGGCACACAAGGTATGTTTACTATATTTAAAGATCTTTTAGAGTGCAGCTCTCTGTGTTTTGACCAGGCCACATGTCTCCTTCTGTCACCTAAAAGTACAGAAATTTTAAAACCTTCTAATAAACAGGGTCCCAGCTTCTCCTGGGAAAAGTCACCACTGCCATAATCCTCGCAGCCCGGACCCTCCACACATCACACATCAGACTGCGGAGACAGAGCATGAAGGTGGTAAGGAGGAACTAAGGGGGCGAGGCTGGGCAATGTAACTTCGATTGCTCTGTTGAGGGCGGGGCTCGATGGCGAACCTTTGGCTGCTCTGGTGGGGGTTTATGGGGGACAAAAAGGGATTGGGCCGGGGGTTGATCTGAGCCCAGCATTGACCCACTCCATCATCTCCTCAGTGAATTTCAGGTGTGGGGAGGAGGGAGAAAGGGAGGAGGAGGAGGGTGAAGGCCTGTCAGGGGTTTGGGGGACTGGGGAAGGTTGTGGTCCCTGGTCCTGGTCGTTGGTGTTGTTGAGAGAGTTGGAGGCGAGTAGGGACCCCTCTTCTTGCCTCAGACATCTCTCGTTTCTGAGGCTCTTCCCGGGTGGGGGCAGATGGAGCTCCTCTTCAAGGTTTCTGCTGGGCTTTGTCTGTTCTTGCAGTACTGTTTGTTCCTCTTTATGAGATAACTCCTCGTTTATCTCAGCCTTGGCACCAAGCACAGATGGATGACGTATGGAATAAAACCAGTTGGAGGTGAACAGTTTCACCCCAGACTTGTTAAAATTAAGTCCATTTGCTTTAAACAGATGCCTGCGTTCCCAAAAAATATTAAAGTTGTTGATAAAATGCACTGAGTGGTCAGCACATGCTGATATGAGCCATTTATTCAGTGCAAACAACCTGCTGAATCTCTCGTCTCCTCCTCTGACAGGCGGTACAGGCCAACTGATGAATACAGCTGCATTCAGAGAGTTTACAGTATTTAATAATCCAGTAAAGTCCCGTTTCAGAACCTCCGACTGTTGTATGGACACATCGTTTGACCCTGTATGCAGAACAATGTTTGTCACAGTTGGATATTGAAGCGAAATCGATCAACTGCAGACCAGACAACAAACGACGGAGGCTCCAGAAAAGTGCAATCAAACGATGAGTTTATTGACAACGGAGAACAATCATCAGCATATGGCTTATTTGCTCTGACAAAAATACACTGAGTTCTGGTTTTATAGCATAGAGGATCACACCCCCACATATGCGTCAATACAGGTCAAAAATACATTATGTACAGTCATTGTTTACAGACAAGGGTACATCTTGTACATCTCTAATAACTATAAACAGACATATAACTTCTCTTTTTGATAACACCTTCCTTTTAAGGTAATAACTTCAAGCTTCAGGGCCTCTAAGGGCTAATAATGGACCCTCGTCCTCAATCACTAAGTAGACTGAATTGGCGCAGGTCTCAAATAAGAAGCAGAAGACACTTGGGCCTTCGCTCAGGCCTGCTACTAGATTTATGTGTATTGTAAGCATGCATGCAATTAACCTGCTATGTTCTCATCTTCCCTCAACATGTATTACCTGGACACTCTCACCAGTGAAGCTTAAAACCCTCTTGGATAGAACATCAACTCTAAACAAGCACAGATATGCAATGTGTATAAAATGAATAGAATGAATGTGATGACAAACATATTCAATGCAATATGAACCCTGTAAACAATATTACCGATAAAATAATACTGTAGAACATGTTATTAATGCATTTATCATAAGGCAGAGTATATGGGAGCAATAAAAGAATCTCTAAATCCCAACATTCCCTCTTTTGACATTCCAACAAGGAATGTCACCACACTACATGTTGTATCACTCCCTGCCCCACTCTATGGGTTCTAAGTTCATCTGGTAGATGAAACCCAGCCAGGGTTCGCAACCCTCGCCATTACTTTTACCAACAATCCTCTGACACAAGGAATGATACAACAACCACCGATGACCAGTATTCCCAAAAGTACAGTCAAAGAAAACATCACTGACATAGCCACACCTTTCCATTGTCCAAACACAGATGTCATCCAGGGCGCCAGCAGATTTTCGATACCTGAGTGTTCATGCATAATTTTAGACAAAGTTTTCAAGCCCTCCAGAGCTCGGGTTACTGAGCCATCTGGGGCAGTATTATTAGGGATAAAAGTGCAACACATGTCTCCAAAGTCTGTGAAAAGAGAGGGGAGACTGATTATGTAATTTGCACTCCCAACCGCAGACGCCACTGAAACGTGGCAAGATCAAAACAGGTGCGAAAGCCCTCCTCTGCCACACTCCTGTGTTAGCTGCACCTGATTTGACGCGACCATTCAAGCTTGAGGTTGATGCCAGTGCTGTTGGGGCTGGGGCAGTGCTGTTGCAAGAAGACTTGCAGGGTTTGGACCACCCCGTTTGTTACTTTTCCCGCAAGTTCAATAAAAATCAGTTAAACTACTCCACCATTGAAAAGGAGACCCTGGCTTTGTTGTTGGCTCTTCAGCACTTTCATGTATACCTGGGGTCCAGCATGTTACCTCTTGTTGTGTACACTGACCACAACCCACTCGTGTTCCTTGCTCGCATGTTTAATCATAACCAGCGCCTTATGCGCTGGGCTCTGTTGTTGCAGGAATACAACTTAAGCATTCACCACAAAAAGGGGTCTGAAAATGTTTTAGCTGATGGTCTGTCCCGGTTGTAAACATGTATTGCTGTGTTTGTTCTTTGTTTTTTGTTCACACTCTGTAATGTCTGCTTCTGCCCAACATAGTTGGTATTTTAAGGGGAGGGGTGTTACGGCCTCTGGCCTCAGGTGGCCCCGCCTTCCTCTATGGAAATCACAGTGTTCCAGGACTCACGGGGGATTGGCTGGCCCCGGACCTATGCCCGCCTCAACTACATGCAGATCAGAGTGTGCCAGACCGCTCACACCATTGGCTGCTGCAGGAGCCTTGAACATGACGGACCAACTGACTGGCTGATTGTCTGCACCTGGGAGGATAAAAGGCTGATGATCCTTCACTCTAGGGGGAACTGCTGCTCTGAAGTGAACATGCAGTGTCCTCCTTGTCTGCTTTGCATGTGAAGCTCGTGTGTTAAAAACCTGTTTGCTGTGTTGAACCTGGTATACAACTGACCCTAGTTTTACTAGAGTCTTGTTTGATTTGAACTGTGTTTGTAACCTCTGATATTCAGCCGACCTTAGTTTTATAAGAGTCTTGTGTTTGCTGGCTCACCTTAGTTAACCCTTAGCTTTTATTTTGTGTCCCGCCAGCCTACCTTAGTTAATCCTTAGTTTTATTCTTGCCTGTTCTTTTATTGTGTATTAATTGTTTGCCCAGCGGTCTGTTGAACAGCCCTGTCGGTTTTCTGTTTAACGTTTGTTATTAAACCCCTTCTTTACTCAGTTTGTTGTTCGGGGCTTGTGTATGTTACTCCTCCCCTGACGCCTAGCAGAGGGGGTCGTAACAACGCTCAGGTACGGGCAGCCATCTGCTGCGACCGCTTGGCGTGAGCTAACAGAGGCTTTGAAGAGAGAGACCTAATATTTAATAATCCACATTTCACTGTTTTATTCTTCGGTTCAAATGTGGATTCTGTATTGTTCTTGCTTTGTTACTATTGATGTTTAAGTTGTTTATTGCTAGATGTGGTTTGTTGCTGTCTGTTTGGGAGCTGACATAGTCTCTATGGATGAGGGTCTTTAGCAGGGTAGCATCAGGAGAGAAGCTCCAGAGAGGCATGTTCCCTGTTAAAGCTAAAATATAACAAAAGAAATTATGCTAAACAAACAAAACCTTTCAATTCCCCAACCCTATCCGTCTCCTCAATGGGTTGTATGTTTTCAATGTTTAAAAATAAATCAAACAAATAACTTAAGCTGTGTGACAGCACCTTGCGTTTACGCCAGGCTGTGAGCTGCCCTAAATCTACTTGCTACACCCCCTTTTCACCTAGTTTAATTTTTTCAATCCTAATTTAAACTATTCCTGACTTCCCTCAGTGCACACTGTAAAGTGTAAAAGATACCATTAGCTTTCTCCTAGTAAAAGGTCCTAGATTATTTTCTCAACCTTTGGAAACATCCTCTATGGAGTTACCCCATTTCATTTTTCAAACTTAGGCCTGATTTTTTTCACCCCCTTTAACGGGTAGTGCATATCCGGTCTGAACACTGTGTTTTGGGCAATTTACGAATTGTTGCAGGATTTCTATGTTATGTAAATTTCCTCTCATCCCTTTTATGCTTCCATTATATCCTATGTCTAACAAGCTTTTGATCTTCTTTGTAAAATAAACAACTAGGTGTCTTTGTGCTCTGTTTTTCTCCTTTCTCTGGTTGATTCCGTTCGGTCTGGGGCTTCCAGGATTCTCGCCCCCCTATGGTTGCTGTGGTCCTGAAATCTTCTCCTGTAAAGGATAGAAAACAAAAAGCCTCTCTCTGCTAAACCTCACTAATCTACTGTGTTCATCTAAGGTTCCTTTAATCATTCAAAGTTGTTTCACCATATCATGTTCTGGGCTCTGTCCTTCATATTAACTTTACTTAATCTCCATGCCCTTCATGTGTGTGAGCAACACTGTTAGCCTTGTTAAACACACCCAGGGTAAGATATAAACCATCACCATCTGAGCATAAAAACAGATCAAAAAGAACGACAACACAATTTCTGCCTCAATTTTACCATATCTAAATTATCAAAAACCCCAAACGTCATCGAGTAATCCTAAAACCCATTTCAAATTAAACCTTAAATCCTGTAACTCCCCCTTTTGTGACACATCTTATGTGTTACAAACTCAAAATCCTTCACTCGAGCTTAGGAAATTAAAAGAAAAAGGTTAGTCATATCATATTAGGTATACATGCTCCGGCCCTTCAAACCTGTGTTTAAGGAATGAAATCAAATTAATCATCATGTCAAATCTTTTCTTGGCTCCATCCACAGCCTGCATTCCTTGGAACTTCCTAGAAACAAAAACCTGTGTGTTAACCAGAACTTCACATTTCATACTCAGTTTTTCCCCACTTATGATCCAACCTGTGTTATAAGAAAGGAAACTTAAAACAGAACAGTCATCAGTCATCTGTCTAACCTTAGTCCAGTCTTTATCTCAGTGTCCAGTCGGTCCAACCTATGGTCTGCCTCGTCCGTCCAGTCACCATCCATTTACACACATTCACTCACATGCATTAACATCAGGTATTGCTGACAGTGGAGACTATCTCGCAAATAATCAGTCTTCACTCTCAGCAACATGTGCTCATTCATTTGTTTTATTTTGTTTTTAGGAAAATAGTTCTTTCTGCTTTTGGACTGGATTGGCTTGCGGCAATCCTTTTAGATAGAGACTTAGCCTTCTCCTCTGCCCATTGTAATCTGGAGAAGGTCACCTTATCTTTGTTGTCCTGAGACTTTTGTCAGCGCTGTTATTCACTCTTTTGCAGGCCTGCTTAGAACAAAAATGAGAAGAAGAGAGCTGATTATTAGCTCATCAAAACACAAAACAAAATCACCTGACAGGTTTTTCTAAGTGCACTGTTACAAAAATGATGGACCCCCTTAGACATGTGCATGTTTGATAAAACTCCCTCTATTAAAATAAGAAAACAACACAAATCTAACCGATAGAAGTAACCCATCACTACAACAACAACCTCAACAATCTTAAACACAGAACATTTTGCCACAAGTTCTTCAGGGTCCTGACACTCTCAGGTCAACTTAACATAATTTCACCTGCTCAAAACACAGAAAATCTCGTTAAACACCACACAACTTGCACACCATCAACACTAAATTCTAAATTTTCTCTTCTAAAAACTACTACACACTAAGCGAGTTGGACAAGATGATAAACAGACTCCTATGCTCAACCTGCTATCTGATCTTCATGAACTCTTTTGTATTCTAAGGTTAATGCATTTTCTATTTGTGTGTGTGTGATTGTGTATATGTTTCTTTTCGTGGTTTTTCAGACTCCCTCACAAGGTTCCACTTAAACAGTCAGTTTTTCTCTTTCCCAAATTTGATCTCCCACCTTAAATAACAGCATTCCTTGTCCTCAGCCAGAAGTTAGAGCTTGATTTTCAGGTTCAGGGAACAATTCACCCTGAAAGACAGTGAGTGTTTCCCCTCTTTGGCTCATCACTCGTCATTGTTAATGACATTTCCCCCTCAGCCCCAGCGGCTTTACCCTTGAAGTCCCGTCTCCTCCAGTGAGTCCAAGCTCACTTAGGGACTTAAGTTCAAGCAATCGTGACTGCGCCTTGCCTTAGGTTGTCCCAGGGTTTCGAGGTGGGATCTTACCCGTCATGGGCTGTCCAGCCTTCCATGCTCGGCCAAGTGGGCACGGGTGCTTTCAGGGGAGGGGACACACTGACTCTGGAAATCAAAGGAGTGTAAGCTGCTTTCTTCATTTCATCAGTATATTAAGCTATCTCACTTCTTGATTATTCCCAACAATAATTTCACCTGTAACAATTTGTGTACGTGTGTTTTCTATTAATTAATGTAATTGTTAGTTCATGTATTTATTTTCTCAGTCTTTCTTTTTCTAAAACATGTAATTAATATAATTGTGTGGATGCTTTTTGCATCCACACTATTGAGTTCCTGTTTCTCTTTATTCTTTATACTTTATTATTCTAGTTGCCAATTTTTGTACTTTTTTTGGCACTTAACTACTTCCACAATTTTCAGCCGATTTTCACCGTTCAAATTTTAAACTATTCTGCTATTTCTGCTAATGTGCGCTATATCTTTTGGTATTTTTTGCTGTTATACTTTTTAAAATATTAAGCTTTTTATGCAATTTTTTGTCCCATTGAAATGAATGGAAAACTTCCAAAATTCTGCTAAAACTTGCTCATTTTTGAAACTTGACTACCTCCTCATACTTTCACCTAGAACAGCCATTCAAACTTTAAAATGTTTTGAAATTATTGGGCTATTCCTGAGTGATTCAGCTTTTTCATATCTGTTACAGTTTTCATCTTATCCCTCTTTAAGTTTTGAGTTTCATTTTTGTGATTTTTCACAAAATACATGCGTTGTTATGGTTGCTATGCACTTGGCTTTCAGTGTGCCACTGAAGGTTTTGCAGTCTTCTCTTCATGTCCGAACAACTTCTTGCTACTTGCTCAATTTTCACTCAACCCCCACAAATTATACATCAAAACGTAGGTATTTTTGCTGGCTTTCTGAAAATGTCACTGTCATTGTTGTGGGATTTATAGAATTTTGGCAAATCTCGTCAGACTAAAACAAAGTCGCAAAACTCTCCATAGAAAGTCAATGGAGAGCTTGTTTAAAATCACCGCTTGATTTCTGTAATGAGAGGCATA
Source organism: Oreochromis niloticus (assembly GCF_001858045.2). NCBI lineage: Eukaryota > Metazoa > Chordata > Actinopteri > Cichliformes > Cichlidae > Oreochromis > Oreochromis niloticus. The sequence continues at coordinate 122,728 of NW_020327445.1, read as the reverse complement.
TTCGAATCGTCATATCTCCTTAACGAAGCAAAGTTAAGACATGAGGCTTGTCCCAGTATATCTTCAGACACTCCTGACGCTCACAATTCAAGAATTTCTTTCTCACCTATTACCGTTCTGAAATGAGTTAGACTTGTTTGAGGGTAGGAAATTCGTCCTTTGCTCAGATTTCTTCAGATTTCAAACTCTGGAAATGAACCACTTTTTTCTCTCGTCATATCTTTTTAATGGATTTCCACAAAGACCTGAAAATTTCCATGATTGTTCACCAACGCCTGCTGTCTCTTACGGTGAAAGAATGATATTGATACTCCAAATAGATTTAGAGTTAGAAAGCGTTGTTTGAGGGCAAGTCAAGGCAGTTTTTGCTTTGCTCTACTCAGTTATGGTGCATTAGAAGTCAAATATCTTTAATAATTCATATTTTAATGATAAATTGTCAACACTTTAAGATTCCCCGATCTCTTCTGAACAGAACGGTGTAAGAATGACCGTTCTAGCCTCTACGGTTAGGAAATTATGGTCATTTGTTTGAGGGGAGTCGTCATTATGAGAAATAGACTGCAAAACTCCTGTGTCTCTCTGTGCTGCGTGCACCTGTTTTGGCGGGAAAAAGTGCACAGGCTCTCTGATTGGTGGATTCAAATTCAGCAGCTCCCAGGCTGGTTGACTGAGCTACAAACTTACTTCTCTCTCCCTGTGTGTGTGTGTGTGTGTGTGTGTGTGTGTGTGTGTGTGTGTGTGTGTGTGTGTGTGTGTGTGACAGAGAGCGAGAGAGAGAGAGAGAAAGCCTTTTTATGGGATGATCTCATTGTAAGATTTAAATTCAATATATTTAGACTGGTTGACTGAATTGGCTCGTGTGTGTGTGTGTGTGTGTGTGTGTGTGTGTGTCTGTGTGTGTGTGTGTGTGTGTGACAGAGAGAGAGAGAGAGAGAGAGAGAGAGAAAGCCTTTTTATGGGATGATCTCATTGTAAGATTCAAATTCAATATATTTAGACTGGTTGACTGAATTGGATCTTTTGTGTGTGTGTGTGTGTGTGTGTGTGTGTGTGTGTGACAGAGAGAGAGAGAGAGAGGGAGAGAAAGCCTTTTTATGGGATGATCTCATTGTAAGATTCAAATTCAATATATTTAGACTGGTTGACTGAATTGGATCTTGTGTGTGTGTGTGTGTGTGTGTGTGTGTGTGTGTGTGTGTGTGTGTGTGTGTGGTTTAAATTCAATATATTTAGACTGGTTGACTGAATTTGATCCTGTGTGTGTCTGTCTGTGCATGTGTGTTACCATATGTTTACATATTTGTGGTTGTGTGACTGTTATACTTTTTTTTGCTGGTTTTTTTTCATTTAACAATTACATTTGAGGGACCCTTAGCATGTTCAGGATTTTTTCAGCTGTCCATTTTGCTTTTCCAATTTTTCTATTTAGGTTATTACTATTGTGCTAAGTCATAGCATTTCTGCTGCTTTCCAGTATTTGTGCTAAATACAGCATTTCTGCTAAATCATACTATTTCTTCTATTTCATCAGATTTGTGCTAAATATAGTGTTTCTGCTACAAAATAGTATTTCTGCCAAATATAGTATTTTTGATTAATTATAGTTTTTCTACCAAATCATAGTACAGTTTTACTGCTTTTTATATGGCTTCTAAGACAACCAATCATATCCGAGGGCTTGCACATTCAAATTTGCATATTGTTGCCTTCATGGCTTCCCAGCCAGCCAATCATATCTTAGGCCTTGCACATTCAAATTTGCATATTGGGGCAATCATGGCTTCTAAGACAACCAATCATCTGTGTCATATATCTATGATATTTCATATTTTTATTTTAAATGGTCAACATTTCAAGATTCTCCCATGTCTTCTGAACACAACGGTCTAAGAATGCTGTTTTAGCCCCTACGGTTAGGAATTTATGGCTGTTTGTTTGAGGGGAGTCCTCACTATGAGAAATAGACTGCAAAAATCCTGTCTCTCTCTGTGCTGTAAAAGCCTGCACTTGGTGCACCAGTTTTGGCAGGAAAAAGCACACAGCCCCTCTGATTGGTGGATTCAAATTGAGAATCTCACAGCTGTTTGACTGACCTAGAAACATGCTGTTAACAGCCCCTGTTCACTTGCTGATGCTATGTGTGTGTGTGCGCGAGCCTGAGTGTGGGTGTGAGTGTTTGAGTGTGTGTGTGTGTGTGTGTGTGTGTGTGTGTGTGTGTGTGTGTGTGTGTGAGAGAGAGAGAGAGAGAGAGAGAGAGAAAGACACACACAAAGACCCTTTTTAGGGCAGCATCTCATTGTTGGATAAAAATATAATATATTCAGACTGGTTGACTGGCATAGACCCTGTGTGTGTGTCTCTCTCTGTACATTTGTGTATCCATATTTGATTTTGTGTGTATTTGATGATTTGTGTATCCATATTTAATTTTGTGTGTATCTGTTGGCTGTTCTTATTTGTATTTCTAAATGTATTTTTATTTTATTTTTTCACAGGTGAACAAAAATTAGTTTTGAGCAAACTTAACCATGTTCTTTTTTATTCAGCTTGTCATTTTACCTTTCCAATATTTTCACTTAAGTTATTACTATTCTGCTCAATCATAGTATCTGTTCTAAATCATTGTTATTGAGCTATATTGTAGGATTTCTGCTAAATCATAGTATTTCTACTATATTATATTTTTCTTTCTAAATATATCATTTCTGCTATAGAGTAGTATTTCTGTAATGTTTAAGAATGTTTGGCTAAATATATTCTTTCTGTTATCTTATACTATTTCTCCGAAATTCTTGTATTTTTGAGAAGTTATCGTGTTTCTGGTAAGTTACAATATTTCTGCTAAGTTCTGCTATGCTATTGTATTTCTGCCAAGTATTATGTTTCCTCTAAGATATTGCAGTTCTGCTAAGTTACTACATTTTAGCAACGTTCCTTTGCTTCTGCAAAGTTTTTACAATTTCAGCAACTTTTCAGCTTTTTCAGCTAGTTTCAGCTGACAGCTTCAGCGTTCCAGCATCCACACTGCATTTTCGCAGGAAATGCAAATTTTTCTAGTTTTATTACTTTTTCTTAAGACATTCAGTCTCTAATTCCTCTGTTTTCATGCTGCAACGTCTTTCACCAGCTATAATCAGACTTCCTGTTTGACACACAGTTCTCTCTCAGGCCTCCTCTATTCACGCACTCTCCTATGAGTTGTCTGTGAAGGTTCTCAGTCATCCAGGTCATCGTAGTCAAAGGAGTTTGCAAAGAAAAGCGTCTGGACTTCTTTAAGTTGCTTGAAGACGTTTCACCTCTCATCCGAGAAGCTTCTTCAGTTCTAAGGTCAAATGGCAGAGAGTCCCAGATTTAAACCCAGTGGGAGTATCCCCCCAATGAGGGACAAAGGACCCCCTGGTGATCCTCTAATCACATGCGCCAAGGTGTGAAAGCGGGTGTGGGACATAATCAGCCAGGGTTTCGGGTGAGCTCACCCGTGAGCTCAGTGAAACCCGTTCACTGAACCCCGGATCTCAACAACGCTGCACGTCTTTCGTGCATCATTCACCTGGATCATTCATCAACGTTCGAACAAACACAGTCCGCATTGATTATTTTCTGGACCTCAGCGGATTCATGTAAGTATATCAACCATTCACCGATTTATTTCTTTTCTTCAGACCACGCCGGATCTGTTAATATCAACAACGCTGCACACTCAGAATTGTGCAGCTGATTCTTCTCATCAGACCGCGCCGGATCTGTTACTTCAGCACAATAAACACTGATTTTCCTTCAAAATCAGTTTACCAAGAGCCACAAAACCATTTCTGACTCGATTTTCTGAACTTCTGTGTCACTTAAACATCCTGACAACACCAGGTGTTTTTTGTCGGACTTCCTCGTCCGAACTTAATCCTTTTACTTACAAATAAGCGTCTCCCAAAATGATCCTCTTGATCATTAGCTATTCACCGAGCCCACAACTCTCGGCAACACCACCTGACATATGCCCACGCTGGAGCTCCTCTTTGAAGTCTCAAAGAGGTACAGGAGTTTGACACTTATTAAACCATAAGCTGACCAATAACTCTTATATTCTTCTATTCTTAAACATGCATTGGTCTCTTTTCTCTCTTTTTTTTTTTTTTTACCATGAAATACCATATAACCTTTTAACTCAGTACTGTCTGTTTCTCAAAGTTTCATTATCCTTGCTTCAAAGCTTCTCATTACTTCCAAGTTACTCATTCATTACTTCGACGTTTTACTTTATTCTCGAGAATTCAGTTTTACCCCAACTGCGCCAATTTAGTAGTTAAGATCATCTTAATTTAGAATTCAGCCAATTTGCACAAATTTGCTTATTGAACAGGTTTGTGCGTACCTTTTAATCTTTTTAGACCGGTCCTCTGTTCGCCTCATATCAGATCCAACCTTCGGCCACATTAGTTCTCTCTGATCTAATCTAGAAACTTCACGGTCTGCCGTACACAGAATCTCTTTTCCCTTTTCTTTGACAGGAGATACTCAAAAATTCTGCAAATTCTCCGCACTCAGGAGGAGGCTCACAGCTTTATCTCTTACTCTGTTTCTGGTTGGATTAAAATAACTCTTATATTAGACTCACCCTGTCCAGTGATACTGTATTTCAAAATCACCAAAGGCACGCTCACAAAACAGGAAAATGCTTCTTTACGTCACTGTTTACAACTGTGACTCGTTCACTGAACCCCGGATCTCAACAACGCTGCACGTCTTTCGTGCGACCTCAGCAGGTCCACGGACTTTAGGGGAATATCAACAGAAACACAGCTTTTTCACAGACCACAGCTGGTCCACAAATGCACAGGTAATACTTCTTAATCTCATAGCTCACAGTATCTACTATCAGAGTTACTTCAACACAACAGACCTTAGTTTCACTTTACTGCTCGGCTGGCTTTACTGCAAAACCTCAAGCTTACGGCTGGCCTGAGTTTCTCTTAAATCATATATCAACTTCCTCGGACTCTTGCGTCCGGTATTTTATTCTTTTTCTCACAATTAAGTGTCTCCCTAACAATGATCCTCTGCGATCACCACACCAGGGCTATATCTGAGGCCACAAAGTCTCAGCCCCCCCCCCCCCAGTTTAATACCCAGGAAACGTCTTTCCCGGGGGTGGAGTCCTTCGGCTCCGTGACTTGTAGACACTTATAATCTCTTTAATCTCTCTTATTTCCTTAAAACAACGTCTCTAGTTACTTGTCACTCAGTACTGCTTTTTCCAAGGCGACCATGAATGCAACACTACTCTTAAGTTTCACTGTTCGTTGCAAACAAAACTCAAAACAGAGATCAACGGATGACCACTTGACTACCTATTTTAGAATTATAATCCACTACAGCACAATTTCAGTTTAAGAGGTTTGTGCCTTACCTTTTTGCGGGCCCAATAGTCAAGCAGTCTGCCGTGACGTCTGCCGTCCGATCACCTGATCTGGCCTCGACCTCCGCCGACAACAAACACCTGTACTTCTTTCTACTGGTCTTCAGATTGCCCGCATTCTCCACCAAAATGAAGCGAGATCGATCAACTGCAGACCAGACAACAAACGACGGAGGCTCCAGAAAAGTGCAATCAAACAATGAGTTTATTGACAACGGAGAACAATCATCAGCATATGGCTTATTTGCTCTGACAAAAATACACTGAGTTCTGGTTTTATAGCATAGAGGATCACACCCCCACATACACGTCAATACAGGTCAAAAATACATTATGTCCAGTCATTGTTTACAGACAAGGGTACATCTTGTACATCTCTAATAACTATGAACAGACATATAACTTCTCTTTTTGATAACACCTTCCTTTTAAGGTAATAACTTCAAGCTTCAGGGCCTCTAAGGGCTAATAATTGACGCTCGTCCTCAATCACTAAGTAGACTGAATTAGCGCAGGTCTCAAATAAGAAGCAGAAGACACTTGGGCCTTCGCTCAGGCCTGCTACTAGATTTATGTGTATTGTAAGCATGCATGCAATTAACCTGCTATGTTCTCATCTTCCCTCAACATGTATCACCTGGACACTCTCACCAGTGAAGCTTAAAACCCTCTTGGATAGAACATCAACTCTAAACAAGCACAGATATGCAATGTGTATAAAATGAATAGAATGAATGTGATGACAAACATATTCAATGCAATATGAACCCTGTAAACAATATTACCGATAAAATAATACTGTAGAACATGTTATTAATGCATTTATCATAAGGCAGAGTATATGGCAGCAATAAAAGAATCTCTAAATCCCAACAATATTCATCTGCAATCTGAAGAATTCTCTCCTTCAGGTTGTTGACCATGTCCTTAGGAAAGCAGAGGACTTTAGTCTTCTTACCGCACATCCTTTGTACATCCTTTACGGCAGAGTCACCTACAATCAGAGTTTCAGGCCTAGCCTTTAGCTTTCCCTGTGGCCTTTTACTTTTCAACAGATTTTCAGACCTTACTTCGCTACTTTTGTTGTCCGATATAGATCCAGGGTCCTTTGATAGTGGAGCAAATCTGTTCTGCAGTTTCACATTCAGTTGTTTTGGAGGTTTGTTGTTAACCTTCCTATTCATGGTTGTCCAGTCCTGTTTCCTCCCGTATACAGGGGTAGAAGAGCTTCTCTGCCTCGTAGGAAGTGAAGGCCAGTCGGTTTCAGAGATTTCAGCTCGCTGTGCTCTGCCTGTCATACGTCCTCCCCCTTCCAGGAGACATGATTTACGTCTTGGTTTTGCACCAAGACAGTCCAAGGGGGGATTATCGCTTGAGGATTTATAATAATGCACAGAGTCTACTTTCTTGGTCATGTTATCTGTGCTCCTTAGCTGTGTATTAGCTTGCTCATCGCCATTGCTTTGAATCAAAGGCAAGGTTGTTTCATTTCCACACAGTCCATTTACCTCCACGTTTACTTCTAAGTGATGAATTTTTGTCTCCAGTACTGCAATCTTCTGCAGGAGGCTGTGGTAGTCATCTGTGGAGAGGGAAGACATCTTGTTGCTAGTTAGCCTAGCGGTTAGCACCTTTCCAGGCTATTGAGGCTGTTCGGTGTCCAGACGCTGTAATCAGGCTTCAGCTGTGTGTAGGCCACAGACACACAGAGCGCTGAGGATAAGGTAACTATAAAAATGTTGCTGTTTATTTTAAGAACACTTTAGTCCTAATGATCTATAAGTGTCCAGAAGCTCTCGCAGGTAAGCTCATACAGAAAAAAGGGAAAAAATCAGCATAAAAATCAATAAAAATCAATAAAAGAAGCAAAGCATTTGAAGAGCAAAGAGAGGAAGCGTCCACACTCACGAAAAGGGGCGGAATGTTATATTGTTACATTAACAGGACTACTGGGCATTACCAGTCCAAGGAGGATCACATGGTTAACTCAATACATTGTTGAATGTTGCAAAGCCCCAATCTACTCATAAAACACTCACCATGAACTCCTGCAGCAAGACGTCAGGATTGTCATTCAGAGCGATGCAGAGGAGGGACTCTGAGCAACGATGTCACCCTGACCAATTATAACAAAGAACATAGAGATATATGAAAGTTTTCAGTGATCAAAGACAAAAAACTTTGACTTGTTGAATCAGTCAACATGCAACACCAGCATCTACAAAACAACATTAAAACTTCCTGTTTGACATGAGCTGTATGGACTGGACTTTATAAAGTTCCCAGATTGTAGAAAAAGATCCATTTCTCACAGCGGGACAGTAAACGCATGATGAAAACGATGAGCTCCTGTCAGTGGAATCAGTGCTCACAGGTAAAAGTTGAGCTTCGTGTTGGATGCATCATATAAATCTTTTACTGACATAATTCACTAAATGGACACTGCATTTAAATAATGTAAACGTTCTTACTGGCTTCATGGCAGCTACATTGTGGAGTTTTTACCCTGCTCCCCTGATCACTTTGCAAACACTCTCAGCAGACTTTGATCAATGAATGACATCACTGACCGCCTGACAGAATTTATAGTTTATGATGGCAGTAACAAAGACATTCTCCTGGATGAAGATATGAATGGGTTATAACAATGGAACAGGACGGGGCATCTTTAAAGAAAAAGGATGTTAATAAAGCAAATAATACATTTGTTAAGATGTCTGTTGATAAAAAATGTTCACACAATTTATCAGAAATAACAGAACATAAACCACAGAAACCTACAAAATGCTTGTTTAAAAAACACTTCAGTTTGACAAATTCTTTCCAAAGAACCTGAAAACACAGTGACACTATTTCTCCTGATGTTGATCATTTGACCTGGTTTCTAGGTTACACGACAGGTCAGAGGTCAGTGACTGTAACTCAGTTACTCCTGTTAATGTGAACTCACTGAGTGTTTGTGGTTTACCTCTCAGACTGACTGAAGATGATGATGGAGGAAGAGGAGGACAGAGCAGAGTCTGCAGGGTCCAGCTGTCCGTCTGTGAGGAGTGACCGGTCCAAAGAGCCACCTCCAGGCTTCAGTGCTGAATCTGGACCAATGAGGTCAGAGAGCTGAACTCACTGAGTAACAGAAATAATTCTGCACTGACATTATAATCAGTGTTGATTCTGGTTGATTTTCTGACTGTGTTTGTGAGCTGAGAGGAAATGAAAATGAATTTGTAACAAAAATCAGTCTTGTCCAGTTTTCCTGTAAAAAGCTGAACTCTAATCTAAGAGGATGTTGCTGACAGGAAACAGCTGCATTATCTGCAGTCTGTGTGATCACAGCTGCTTCAATCATGTTTGTGTCTGTAGAGGTCAGAGGTCACAGTCTGCAGGGTCCAGCTGTCCGTCTGTGAGGAGTGACGGGTCCAAAGATCCACCTCCAAACTTCAGTGGTGAACCTGGACCAACGAGGTCAGAGAGCTGTGATGACTCCTTTACATGTTTGTGTTTCCTGGATAAATCTGACCTGAAACATCCTCAGATTGTTACAAAGATTCATAAAAAGAAAACAATGAAAGAGAAAAGATCCAAATGTTAGACTTGGTCATTTGCTGTTTGAGGACAGTGATGCTCATATCTGTGGGGAAAGTGTGACCTGAGTGGGTTCATGTTTGTCTTTAAAGAGCTGCTCTGATTCTCTTTGTGTCTGATCTGTTAAACAGTCTGAGAGGTCACACAGAGACCCAGAAGCTAAAGCCTGGATCATACTGGCTGCTGTTAATGAGACTCCATCAGGACAACACTGAACCACAGTGGTGTGGATGTAGTGGATAAATCCCACCATACTGATGCTCAGAGTTAATCACAGGGAACAAAACCAGATGTTACCTTCAGATTGTGACCTTTGGAGTGGACGATGCAGATTTCAATAGAGAATAAATGTTGTTGTTTTTCAGCTGTGAAAAAAGAATCTAATTTTCTGAACATAAGAATTTATGATGCTGGAAAAAACATGGAGACAATAACACAACATTTCACTGTATTCATAGAATGAATGTAAAACTGTCAGACATTCATTAAATATGCAAAATGTCTACAGAGACGTCAGAGGGTCAGATGTGAAGCACTCAGTGATTTTGATAAAATGACTCATCAGTTACTGATCTGTACTACACTGATCTACCACGTTAGTAAAGCTGGTGTTCTGGTGGTGGAGAGACCTCGCATCATGTTCTGGTTTTGGAGCAGTGATCTGCTGATGGTTCAGTTTAATGAGCTTCTTCAAAATCATCCCTGACATCACCACTGAAAGGACGTCCATAAAAACAGACTGAAAATTACTGATATGTTCACAATCTGAGAGTTTAAAACTTGACAGACTTGATTCAGATGAAGTTATTTGAGCAGAAACTTCTGGATCTTTATCCTGTGTTGATCTAATCCTTCATGGTTCCTCCACAGAGTGGACCAGCAGAGCTCAGAGGTTCCCAGTGGTCAGTCTGCCCAGCAGCATCAAACACAGCTGGACTCCATATTTATGGTCTGTACATGTACAGCAACCACTTTTACATCTGTTCTGTTCACAGTCATCTCCATGCTGCTCTTTGTAGACCAGTGGATTGTCAGTGTGTCCAACATGGATCTGATGTTTGGCTCCATGATTTCAGTCTGATTGGCTCATTCATAAATATTCTGTTCCAGCTGCTGGAGGACAACATCATCACTTTTGTGAAGAACGAGCTGAAGAAGATCCAGAAGGTTCTGAGTCCAGATTACCCAGAATGCTTAGAGAGTCAGAGGGAGGATGATGAGCAGAGGAGCAGCAGCAGAGAGGCATTTGTGAAGATCACAGTGGACTTTCTGAGGAGAATGAAGCAGGAGGAGCTGGCTGACGGTCTGCAGAGCAGTAAGAGGATTTCTCTAAAGATTTAAGCTGCTGGATTAATGAAACATTTACTAATGTCTGAAGAGACGGAGGAACAACAACATATTTCTTCTCATTCAGAACTTCAAGCTGCAGTTTGTCAGCATAACCTTAAATCTGCACTGAAGAAGAAGTTCCAGTGTGTGTTTGAGGGCATCGCTAAAGCAGGAAACCCAACCCTTCTGAATCAGATCTACACAGAGCTCTACATCACAGAGGGAGGGACTGCAGAGGTCAATGATGAACATGAGGTCAGACAGATTGAAACAGCATCCAGGAAACCAGACAGGCCAGAAACAGCAATCAGACTAGAAGACATCTTTAAAGCCTCACCTGGAAGAGATGAACCAATCAGAACAGTGCTGACAAAGGGAGTGGCTGGCATTGGGAAAACAGTCTTAACACAGAAATACAGCCTGGACTGGGCTGAAGACAAAGCCAACCAGGACATCCAGTTCATATTTCCATTCACTTTCAGAGAGCTGAATGTGCTGAAAGAGGAAAAGTTCAGCTTGGTGGAACTTGTTCATCACTTCTTTACTAAAACCAAAGAAGCAGGAATCTGCAGCTTTGAAGACTTCCAGGTTGTGTTCATCTTTGATGGTCTGGATGAGTGTCGACTTCCTCTGGACTTCCACAAAACTACAATCCTAACTGACCCTAGAAAGTCCACCTCAGTGGATGTGCTGCTGATAAACCTCATCAGGGGGAAACTGCTTCCCTCTGCTCGCCTCTGGATAACCACACGACCTGCAGCAGCCAATCAGATCCCTCCTGACTGTGTTGACATGGTGACAGAGGTCAGAGGGTTCACTGACCCACAGAAGGACGAGTACTTCAGGAAGAGATTCAGAGATGAGGAGCAGGCCAGCAGGATCATCTCCCACATCAAGACATCACGAAGCCTCCACATCATGTGCCACATCCCAGTCTTCTGCTGGATCAGTGCTACAGTTCTGGAGGATGTGCTGGAAACCAGAGAGGGAGGACAGCTGCCCAAGACCCTGACTGAGATGTACATCCACTTCCTGGTGGTCCAGGCCAAAGTGAAGAAGGTCAAGTATGATGGGGGAGCTGAGACAGATCCACACTGGAGTCCAGAGAGCAGGAAGATGATGGAGTCTCTGGGAAAACTGGCTTTTGATCAGCTGCAGAAAGGAAACCTGATCTTCTATGAATCAGACCTGACAGAGTGTGGCATCGATATCAGAGCAGCCTCAGTGTTCTCAGGAGTGTTCACACAGATCTTTAAAGAGGAGAGAGGACTGTACCAGGACAAGGTGTTCTGCTTCATCCATCTGAGTGTTCAGGAGTTTCTGGCTGCTCTTCATGTCCATCTGACCTTCATCAACTCTGGACTCAATCTGCTGGAAGAACAACAGAGAATCTCGATGTTGTCTAAGTTAATTAGCAAACCAAACCTACAATCTCTCCACCAGAGTTCTGTGAACAAGGCCTTACAGAGTCCAAATGGACAACTGGACTTGTTCCTCCGCTTCCTCCTGGGTCTTTCACTGCAGACCAATCAGACTCTCCTACGAGGTCTGCTGACACAGACAGGAAGTTCACAGACCAATCAGAAAACAGTCCAGTACATCAAGAAGAAGCTCAGTTACAATCTGTCTGCAGAGAAAAGCATCAATCTGTTCCACTGTCTGAATGAACTGAATGATCGTTCTCTAGTGGAGGAGATCCAACAGTCCCTGAGATCAGGAAGTCTCTCCACAGATAAACTGTCTCCTGCTCAGTGGTCAGCTCTGGTCTTCATCTTACTGTCATCAGAAAAAGATCTGGATGTGTTTGACCTGAAGAAATACTCTGCTTCAGAGGAGGCTCTTCTGAGGCTGCTGCCAGTGGTCAAAGCCTCCAATAAAGCTCTGTGAGTACATTTGTACTCATGTCTTTACTTTAACATCCAACTGTGTCAGTAATTTATTTCACCAGGCTTTCTGTCTTTTTATGAATTTTATCCTAAAGTTTTGGGATTTCTCCAATACAACTGTAACCTCTTTGATGCCTCCAGAACTCGGTGCACTCGAGACGCTGAATTCACCATAAACTCTGATCATCACTGCTGCAGTTATGTTATCAGTCTTTGTTTAAAAACTTAGGCTGCATGTGCCTAATGTTGTTATACTTTATATTCACATGCATGCTCCTAGATACATTTCTACTGCAGGTCTATTTTTAGTCACAAATATTGACGAAACACTTGCTTTTACTTGCATGGTGGGTCCTGCATTAAAGAAAGCATTTGAATTACTGAGTGAATCATGGCAGCCAGAGAAACATCCTTAGTTACACTTTAAACTAAACTCTGCTTCGGTCTTCCACAGTGTGTTAGTGGTTTCTTTGTTGTTGTTGGCCTGCTCTCTCCTTTCACTCCAATCTGGTTGCAGCAGATGTTTGTCCCTCCCTGAACCTGCTTTTCTTCCAGTTTTTCTTTCACACTGTTGTTAAAATGTTGTTACAGACTTGGGTGCAGCGCCTCAGTTCATCTTCAGTCTGAAACCAGCTGTTTTAGCTATATCCCCTCAAGCACACCTTCCCTGGTCATCTCTGCTGTGGTTGCTATAAAATTTAATCTTGATTTTTAAAAAAAGAACAAAAAAAAAAGAACAAAAAAAAGAAAAAACTCAAGTCAGACTTGATGCCATTTATTGGCAGCATGGTGCCTGTTTGTCAGTCTTTGATGATAAACTGCAGCACAGTCTAAAGCAAACCTTCTGACTTTATTGACTTTATGCATGTATATATTCTTCCTGTTCACCTTGGACACACAACAGCTCTCTGTTTGTTGTGATTGGATCTAGAACAATTCAGATCAGCCAACATATCCTAATCTAGATGATTTTTAAGGTGGTATCTGGGACGAAAAGTTAAAAATCAGCTTGGATGGCCTGTACTGTATGATGGCCTTCATTGCACCACATTGACAGCCATGCAGGGTGGTTCACTCCTTGGGCAAGAAGACCGAGGAGTGAGCCACCCTTGGTCAAAGCTTGGTCATTCAAGCTCACTGTTTTTCTTCTTGTTGGCTGATGATAAGTATTTTTTTTACCTGACTTATAGTCATCATTGTCTTCAAATTAACTCACACTCTGCTGACTGCTGTAGCTTACCTGGCTGAGCAGGTGACCCATGTACTGAAAGTTAGAGTCGTGACTCCAGGGCCTGGTTTGAGTCTGCCCAAGACCATTTCCTGTGTGTCATTCTCCTCACTTCTCCCTCCCTTCCTGTCTTCTCTGTCCTATACAGTGAAGACAAAAGGACTCAAGTTCTGAAAACTCTTCCCCTTCATCATCTTCCAAATCATCTCTCTCATCTAAAATCACCAGTATTCTCTGAGTAGAGAATCTTTTCACAATCTTGAACGATAAGGATCCAAGTGGGTAAAGTTATTTATTTGTTGTGTTCCTATTTGCAGCTGGGATAGATTGTGAAAAACTCTCGGCTGCCAAAATTACATCCAGTTTAGAAGAAAAACATTGAGTGAAGTGTTTGTTTCATCATCCTTCACAACTCATCCACCAGGTGCCACAAACTGCAGCAGAGCAGTACAAAGCATGTCATACTGGAACTGCAACAACCAGAGTTTTACCTACATTTGGTGTTTCTTGACAGCATGAGCGTAATATTTACTGAACAGAGTCATCTTCTGTAATCTTTTCAGATTCAGAACACTGTATTTTCAAGGGGCAATTAGGATACTGACCTTGCCAACCGTACATACAATACACAAACATCACATTGGGGAGACAGGTCAGGCTAGGTAGCTGGCCGGTCAGCCGCTAGAGCAGCGACCCGGAACCGAACAGCGGAAAATGCACAACATCAAGAAAGATGAGGAGAAAAAAGAACTCCCCCCAGACTGAGCTCCAACAGGGAGTTCAGTTTGAGAACAGAAAAAAATGACCTTACCGCAGAGCACATGAAAACTCTTAATACGCCATAGAAAGACATCACAAGCAACAGGGATGGGTAACAGGTGAGAGACAGCCGGTGTAGACAGCACATCCGGGCCTGCAGCATTTGCGCTGGTCCCCTCGACCCACCGTCTGCACCGGGAGGGGATAAGCATGCTTCGGATGGGAAGGAACAGTGTAAACACCGTCTGTTATCAGGGTGAGATTTGTTATGTTCAGCTCCAGCCTTGAGACCACAGCTGGCGCCGGTATGTTAGCCGCATGAAATGATGGTGGTTTTCTTTGGTGGCAACAACTGCATGTCAATTTCACAGCTGATCTAACAGTCAGTCACTCGTCTCTCAATCTCCCGTTGGAGAGCCACGAGCTTCTCCGAGAGGTTAGCAGTTTTGCGTTCAAAGAGCAAAGTCTGAGAACTCACAACCGCCATGAGCTTCTTCAAGATCTTATCCGTGCTGCGTTCAATGAGCCCATTTTGAGAAGTCACGACCCGTCCCATTGTTTCAGTCACAGCGGGCAGCCTTGTGGGGTTTTGAACAGCTGATTCCACTTTCTTTAGTCTTCAATAAGCCAGGGCCAAGCCAGCTCAGATCAGCAAGAACCCTTTGCTGCTGTGAATGTCCGTGCTGCTATATTTCAGTATCAGGCTCTAAATGTACAAATGGATCTGAGAAGATTTCCAATCATGTTTCTTCTAGATTTACAGTTTGTTTTCATGTCTTCTGACTCAGAAGGTGGAGCAGGTGGAGCTTACAAGGAGTAAGTGCTGATATAGAAGAAGAGTTGTGTTTTAATGAACCTATTTAGTTAACCAATAATTGTATTGCATGCTGGCATTAAACAATGTTTCATTTGACTGATTTAATTAATTTTTTTGTTTGTTTTTTCAGACTGAGTGGCTGTAACCTCTCAGAGAGAAGCTGTGATGCTCTGTCCTCAGTTCTCAACTCCCAGTCCTCTAGTCTGAAAGAGCTGGACCTGAGTAACAATGACCTGCAGGATTCAGGAGTGAAGCTTCTGTCTGCTGCACTGCAGAGTCCACATTGTACACTGGAAACTCTCAGGTCAGGATCCAAACATCCCCACTGCTGATCATTAAATGATATTATTTTATAAACAACCAAGCTTTATAGAATTGGCAGGTGAACTTTTCTTTATCTTTGGATTGCTTAGGAGATTCTTAATTACTGTCTGAAGATTTTTTACAGTCACATATTTTGTTTTAATGGTAAAACAGAATTATTGTTCAGTTCAGTGAGCAGATTGTACAGGTCAGCTGCTCCACACAGATCTCAGGTTTACATGCTGGAACACTTTGTGATCATGAAGGATAAACCTCACTTCCTCTTTGTTTCATACAGATGTGACATAAACAATAACACATTCATGAAATCCTTTTAGGAACACAAACACTATTGTAGCTGGAGAATATATTTGAATGTAGGATAATGTGGGGGATCATAAACAACAGTAATAACTAACCACCACCTCACCATTTGGGTTGGCAGCTGCATGTTGATTGATGAAGTCATTTTCTTCTTCCTCCATTTCTACCTTATTAACATCAGATTAAAAGCTGCACAGAGACAGGCACTGGACATGTTTATCCTAGCTTAGTACAAGGACTGGACCCACGGGGGAAACAGCTCCCACTGCTGGATCAAAACATGAAAACAAATCTGAAGTAAAGTTTTGTTGAAGTGAACTGTGGTGGTGCCTAATGTTCCCTCTAAGCTGCGCTCATGCGCAATTGCGCACTGCTGGCACGTCTCTGCACACAGAAAATCTGTGTTGCACACACAAAAAAAAATCAAATCTCAATTGAAATTAACATTGATACTGAACAATTCTGTTTTGCAGTGTTAGTCAGCAAGTGACTGGCTGGTCCTGTATGGGATTAGAACGATGCCACCTTATCCCATAGTCCAGCCAATGATACGATTCACATTCGTATATATGCAGCTAATCAACGTTGACAGGCTATGACAGCGTCCTTATGTGCCAACACCAGTGTTTTAGCTAGCAAAGGGGCGTGGCTGATGTGGAGTGAAGCCACGTTAATGACAACGTGTACAACCATTGGAGATGTGAGCAGGAAAGACGGAACGATTGACGGAAAAAGTGTGGACTTTATACCAGTTTTTAAATTGTGTTGATAGGCCACCTAAAACCAGAGTTATGATAAAAAACTATCTGCAATGTTTGGTTTTCTTTCTGAATACTATCGTTGTTTATATTTACTGCAGGAAGAAACGGTAAAAACGGCGTTTTACAAGGAAAACGCTCAAAAGCACTCTCCGCCTGTGAGCAAAACCAAAACCAAAAACCCCACCCTTTCCTATTGGTGGAAAACTGTACCATGTTGACCAATCAAAAAATGATATGGCAGCGTGGCATCTAGTTGTTTAGGGAGGGGGAAGTTTTAAGATTGACGGCGGTGTTTTGGGACATGAGAGATTTACGACGTTTAGCATGTTTGGAGTGTGTTAGTGTGTAGTTAGTGTGTTGTCTTGTGTAGTTAGTGTGTAGTTAGTGTGTAGTTAGTGTGTAGTTAGTGTGTAGTGTAGTCAATAGTTTTGTTGGTGTGTCAGAACAATGAGGCGGCTGCTGAATGTTACAGGTGTTACAGCAGTGATACATCTCCTGTTGTCAGGCCTGCAGGTATCAGGCTGTTGTTCTCCTTTATCTCATAGTGGACAGAAATTATTTTTTGGAGTGGCACAAATAATTTGTGTGGCATCAGATTTGATGCAGAACAGCTGATTGTTCTGTAAATAGTTTAAAATGTTTATTTAAAAAACGCCTTGGCTGCATTTTTAGGTAAACAGCTGCAAAAAACATTGTTGTTTGCAAAACTGAGTTACTTTTTTGAAGAACTATATAATTAATTGCCCAGCATTGGTCATTAAATACTGTATTTTGCAGACAGAGTTACAGGACTCTCCCAGACCACAGACTCATAATACAAGTCAGAGTTTTATTTTTTTTTTTAAAGAAAAAAAAGAGAAAGTTGTGTTTTCAAAATTGGAGTTCAAGTTATTTTTACTTTCAGTAGTGTTAACATACTACACAGGTCATGAACAAGACTTTTTAAATTTTCATTGTAAGTGGGTGAGGGGTCTGATAAAATGCTTTTGCCATTATGTAATCTGTAACTTCCACATAGTATGCTGATCAGGGTAATTTTCAATGATCAAACTGTAATAGAGACGAGCAAACATATTGGCAGATCTGAGAAGGAAAACCTTTGTTATGAAAATGATTTTAATCTTTTATACATGATTGCATTTGAGCTTATTAAAGAGCTGTGGCTCCTGGTCAAGTGAAGGTCAGAAACTCTTGGCAGACGTTATGATCAGCCAATACAAGCTGAGGGGGACAGGAGCTCTGAAAGGAATTGCAACACACCTGCTTACATGACATATGCCTGGAGTTATTTTTATCTTTTATTACTTATATCCTTTAGAGCTAAGATTTAAGTTTGTATCATTTATCACTTAGATCCTTTGAAGTAAGTTTTAAGGTTCATTTATGTTCAGTTTAAGTAAGTTTCCTTCATGGTTTGAGTGTCATCATTTGAGTGTGACATTTAGTCTAGGAGTCACTCATAGTTCAGCTGTGTATGAGCTCAGGCCTTATGTCTGGCTATGACAGAGGTGTGAGGTGAGCTGGGGTGCAGGAGAGGTCATGACACGTACGCAGTACATAGCACGCACGCGCCCTCGCACGTGCACGTACACACAAATTAGATAGACTCAGTTAGTAGGTAAGAGTGAATCATGTTTTGCTCGCGACTGCAAAGTTGTGCATGAGTGACATTTTGTGCAGAATGTGGACCAGATGTCTCAGATAAGCGACAGCGGAGGCGAGCGACAGCGAGGATGGAGACAGGAAGCATCTGCCGTCGAGGCGAAGATGATGTTCTATGTTAAGAGTCGTTGTGGTTTTGGAGTGACGTATGCTTTGTTTGAGTCTGCCTGGTAACAGGAAGACTGCCAACCCTATAAGACCTTTGTTTGACGATTGTAAGGTAGTTCAACGCTGAAATCTGCACAGCGGTCGGACTCACACATGTGTTCATTAAAATGCCGTCTAATTACACCCGGCTGGATCTGTGGTTATTTTTAGATCCCTCCTCAACATTTTTGAACCCTAACATGCGCTAAAGCAGTTAGTTAAAAGTAGTCTAACATAAATGTAAATGCTGTAATTTGATTATTTTAATAAACCATGTAACTTGGATGGATTCGATGCTGGAGTGACCACAGTGCACACGTCTGATGTCGCTCACAGTGGTCCAAGGGACGCTCAGGGAGTTTGTGTGTTCGCTCAGACACATGAAACATTAGAGGGAACATTGGCGGTGACTGACAGGGAAAAGGGGAATGATAAGACTTACTGTAAATATAATTATGTATGTATTGAAAAAGGAACAACTAAAATGTTCCAGCTGCAAAAATGAAATCAGTTTCAGTTTATGAGCTCTGTTTGTTTTCTTTACAGTTCTAACCTTTTATATTGAAATGAGCTGCTCATTCCTGTTTAGATGACCTGCATAAAACAGTACAGAGCACATTGGGCTGAATATGGAAAGGAAGCATCACAGTCCAGCTTCACTGAAGCTTTAAAGTCTCTGATATGAAATGAGAAATGAAGCAGCCAGAGCTTTTTCATGAGTGGAAATCCACTGTGACTGTGAGCTGCTGCTACAGCCTCCAGATTAGCCAGCAGCTCATCCTGCTCAACATTTTCCCACCAACTTTAATGGAAGTGTGATGTTTTCAGCTGGAGTGATGGTCAGGGTGGCCTCCCTCTCCTCTTCTTCTCCTCTTCCTCTTTCATGTGTAAAGCCACTTCTGCTGCTTTCATTCATTTGGAAGTCCTGTAGCTGAGTTTGGGAGAGACTAACAGCCTCGGCAGCAGAGGGGAGAAAGGCTGTAACACCACCACTTTATTCTGTTCTACCTGTCACATCATTTTATCAGAAAACATATGTATGCTCATGTTTTTGGTATGTTTGGCTTGAAAAGCTAAAATATAAGAAGATCAAATGGTGCTCTTTATTATCGTGTTGGTTTTGTTTCCTGTCTCTTGGATGGAGCCCAGCTGTGCGTGGCCCCTGGGCCGGTGGTCAGAGTGTGTGTTGGATAATCCGGCCCAGGATGAGGCCAAACTGAAATGGGATTAAATGTCTGTCACATATTTGAACCTAATTTAAAAACATCCTCCACAAATATTGAATAATAACAATAATAATAAAGGGTCAGAAGATGACTTGCTGGAATGAAAATGAGCTTGTAGTTTGTCTGCTTTAATCATGTGACTGGAAAAAGGTGTTGGACTTCAAATATGTCCATTTCTTTCACATTTCACCTTTAAAAGTGAAGCCATGTTGTTCCTTGAAGGAAAAACACGACTTTTTCATGTTTTTATGATAAATGTATGACTTTAATGGGAAATATTCAGAGTTTTTTCTCTTGTTGTGTTTCTTTGAAGCTGCTTCCTGTTGGCTTCAGCTGTTTGGAGTTTCCTCTACATTCTGAACCTTCTTCAGCTCTGAACAGATGATGAAACACTGAATGATTTCAAGCTCACACTTTGTCTAATAAACTTACATCTTTCATGTTTTATTCAGATTGAAGGGCTGTGGTTTGTCAGAGATCTGCTGTGATTATCTGGCAGCAGCACTGAAGTCCAACCCCTCATATCCCAGAGTGCTGGACCTGAGTGTAGACTACAACAACCTGCAGGATTCAGGAGTGAAGCAGCTGTGTGTTCTTCTGGAGAATCCACGATGTCAATTTGAAACTCTGAGGTCAGTCACCATGTTTTAGTTGTGCTGAGATGACTATGACGTGCAAGTTGTGCTGACACTGTGGATCAGTAGGCCCACAGACCTCTATACAGGAAGTCTGGTTCTACTCTTTGTAGAACTTCTGATCCCTGATCCTCTGAGTCTGACTCAGTAGATGATGCAGAGTTCTGAGCTGATGTGGCTGAGCGGACTCAGGCAGCCTGACAGACTTGATGTCTTCCCTGCTTGTCCTGATACACATAAACATGAGTATCTGGTCAGTGGTTGTTGATCAATGGTCATGAGAATTTGCATAATTAAGATTCAAGAACTGACCTCACAGCCCATTGTTCCTTCAGTGGGCTGGTTTCAGTCATTATGCAAATGTACTGTTTATAAGATTGGGGAAACCTGCAGTCAGCTGAGACTGAAGAAGTCACTTGGATGAGTGACGAAACGTTTCTCCCACAAAACGCTACGTCCAGATGAACAGATTCAGCTTTTGGAGAAACCTGAGTATCCTTGCAGGTCAGATCCCATCAGTCACACCTGTTAGTGCAGCTCTCCTATAGATTGTAGTGCTTGTTAAACTAGGATGATTTTAGAAGCCTGGACAGCAGATCCAAGGGAAGATATTACTTGGAAAGGCCAAAGCAACCTATTAGAGGTGTTTGTACTAACATAGAGTAATACTCAGATTTAAAACTTTATTGTTTCACAAAGGGTTAAAAAGTGAATGTGCACAGAGAGGTTGGTGGTGAGATGGACACTTCCAGCACTGTAGATGTGTTCCAGCTCACTGTTCATGGAAATAATCCGGAGAGCAGGATTCCTTGATGAATGTCACATCTTCTTAAAGTTATAATCCACAGAGAAAACTGTGAAACTGTTGATCTGATATCTAGTCAACCAATCAGGTGTTTGATCTTCAGCCCCACCTTATTATCACCCCCTCTCTCTCTTTCACATCTGAATAATCTTCACTTCACATTTCAGTCAGTTCAGATTTCATTAGCACATTAACTTTAGCATAATCCATTTTAATCCAAACACCTTTCTCTTTAAAACTTTGTTTGTCAGTCACAGTATATTCAATACAATCCTCTTTTTCACTGAGTCACACACATTCAGAGATCAGAGTGTCCTGTGTGCTCTCATTCACTCACTCTCATATGGCTGAACTCTGTTTGTACACAGGCTGTCAGCTGGCCTGAGTTAGGCCTGTTGCCAAAATCATTATTTTATTACTTTTATTCTGATTCATCAAAGCCAAACTCAAACATCTTTATATTTACTGATTATGTTCTCATAAATAATTAACAGTCAGTACATTCAGATATGAATCATAATTCAGTGTTTAACATATTATCACAGATGGACTCCACAGGAGATCTCCTTTATGAAGAAACTGTGAAAGTTTGTCCAACAGTGGGAAACATTTCAGAGAACATCTCAGAAATATCTGTGAAGCAGAAACTAAACATAATAATAGAAGAAAAGCCAAATAATGATCCAAATCCTGCTCTGAGACTATCAGACAGTAAAGGCTTCCAAAGACTGCTCACCTCACTCATCGTCGGGGCGATCGTGGCTCAAGAGTTGGGAGTTCACCTTGTAATCGGGAGGTTGCCGGTTCGAGCCCCGGCTTGGACAGTCTCGGTCGTTGCGTCCTTGGGCAAGACACTTCACCCGTTGCCTACTGGTGGTGGTCAGAGGGCCCGATGGCACCAGTGTCCGGCAGCCTCGCCTCTGTCAGTGCGCCCCAGGGTGGCTGTGGCTTCAATGTAGCTTGCCATCACCGGTGTGTGAATGGGTGGATGACTGGTTGTGTAAAGCGCTTTGGGGTCCTTAGGGACTATTAAAGCGCTATACAAATACAGGCCATTTACCATTTACCTCTCAGACTTAGTTAAAGATGCTGGTGCTGTCCACAGATCAGCTGACCTGCTGGGTCTCCATGATCAGCTTTGTTTCTTGGAGATAAAGGCTGAACCCTTTAGAGCTTCAGTTCTCCAGAGCAGCAGGATGTCTGAGGTCTGCAGAAACACAAAAACACAGCAGCTAAAAACAGTTGTTGAAGGAAAACGAGGTGGGAGCTGCTGATTCCTGAGCTTTGATACTGGATTAGCTTCAGTAGTTATTCCCATCACTGCTGTAGGAGCTACATTTAGTCACAGCTGATTGTCTTCTTTGAACAATCACAATGACTACTGTTGTAAAAACAAGCACACAAAGGACCAATGAGAGTGAAGAACAGGATAAAGAGCTCCTGTGATGGTGGCAAAGAAATGAGCAGCAGACGGCCGTCTACATGTTGTAGTGGTTTACAGTCATCAGGGGGCGCCGTCACAGCCATGCAGTCAGTGGGCTGCTCTGCTTGTGCTGCTGTTGGTGAAGCTGAAATGAAAGCGAGTGTTAAAACAATGAAAAGTGTCCACTGCAGCCTCCATCTGAGCTTCTCATGTTCTTCTTCTTTGATCCTCCATGTTTGTGCTGAACGCTTCTGTCGCTCTCTTCCAGTTCCCGCCCACTTTCTAACCAATCAGCATTGGAGCATGCACAGCGTCGTCCACACTGAGCTTTGTTGTGAGTGCGTAGACTCGTCTGCAGAACATTTCCAGTACAATAACCAGCTGTGCATGCGCCCCAAGCAGCAGCTTCAAGCTCACCTCAAAGAAGTTTAACAGGAAGGACGACTCGTCCATCACGCGTCCAGCTGTGACCGTGTCCACAGCAGAGTGTCACCGAGGCTTCATGCTAACACGCACACATGAAGATGATACCACCACGAGCAGCTGCTCAGTGGATTTGGAGGAGAAATGTCTCCAGCTTCTCACAGGCAGTATGCAGAATGTGGATCTCCACAAAGACTGTGGAGACCTCGTCCCAGACTCTAAATCAACACTTGCCTGCACAAAACTTCTCACATGTTCCCGTCACAAGTGTCTTCTAAGTAAAGCTACCAGGTTCAGGTCCAGCTCTGTTTATCTGGGGCTGCAGTAGATGATCCATCCTCACAAAGCAACACAGACACCAGATATGCAAACACAGCATCATACAACACAACCAAGAGATCCAAAGAATTCTCTCTGCATTTCTGTGGCTGATGCTGCTGGAACGAAGCTGTTTGAAACCTTGTTGTTCTGCACTTTGGGACCAGAAGAGGAAACTGAACCTCTGTGTGGAGGGTTCAACTCTGAGAATTTCTGTTCAGTTTTTTTGTATTTCACACGGCAAAACTTGACAACTTTATGATAAATGTACAACTTCAATGTGAAAAATTCATTTTTTTTCTCTTGTTTGTGTTTGTTTGAAGCTGCTTCCTGTTGGCTTCAGCTGTTTGGAGTTTCCATTTTCTAAACTTCTACATTCTGAACCTTCTTTCATTTTTTATTCAGATTGAAGGACTGTGATTTGTCAGAGATCAGCTGTGATTATCTGGCAGCAGCGCTGAAGTCCAACCCCTCATATCCCAGAGTGCTGGACCTGAGTGTAGACTACAACAACCTGCAGGATTCAGGAGTGAAGCAGCTGTGTGTTCTTCTGGAGAATCCACGATGTCGATTTGAAACTCTGAGGTCAGTCACCATGTTTTAGTTGTGCTGAGATGAATATGATGTGAAAGTTGTGCTGACACTATGGATCAGTAGACCGGCAGACCTCTATACAGGAAGTCTTGTTCTGGTTTTTGTAGAACTTCTGATCCCTGATCCTCTGAGTCTGACTCAGTAGATAATGCAGAGTTCTGAACTGATATGGATGAGCAGACTCAGGCAGCCTGACAGACTTGATGTCCATGTCTTCCCTGCCAACACGTTCTCACTCCCAAAGCGTAACATTTTATGCTAGGTGACAAATCATCAACATATTACGTTTTTGGGCACCCAACGCGTTCCTACGTGACGACATCGGAAAACTGCGGACACATAAGAACCGTTTGGACTCAATCTACACATCTTCGCTTTTTCCCTTAAAATCGCTTGGGAAAACACTATTTCACGTCATTAAAGTGCTGGTTAAGGTTAGGAATAAGGTTATGGTTAAGGTTTAGGGACAAGGTTAGGTTTGAGCTTAGGGATAAGGTTATGGTTAGGTTTAGGGATAAGGTTAGGTTTAGGGCTGCAATACAGGGCTGGAACCCGCTGCGTACCATCACAACGTGGAAGGTCACCTTTCGCATTCCTCAGGAATGCCGCGGGACGTGACAAAACGTCGGGATGTTACGCCTCGGGAGTGAGAACGGGCTCTCCCTGCTTGTCCTGATACACATACTGTAAACCTGAGTATCCTTGCAGGTCAGATCTTATCAGTCACACCTGTTAGTGCAGCTCTCCTCTAGATTGTAGTGCTTGTTAAACTAGGATGATTTTAGGAGCCTGGACCGCAGACTCCAAGGGAAGTTATGACTTGGAAAGATTAA
Organism: Oreochromis niloticus; assembly: GCF_001858045.2. Classification (NCBI taxonomy): domain Eukaryota; kingdom Metazoa; phylum Chordata; class Actinopteri; order Cichliformes; family Cichlidae; genus Oreochromis; species Oreochromis niloticus. The sequence goes on along the minus strand of NW_020327445.1, from coordinate 98,257 downwards.
ACCAACCTATTAGAGGTTTTTGGACTAACATAGATAAATACTCAGATTTACATCTTTATTGTCTCACAAAGGGTTAAAAAGTGAATGTGCACAGAGAGGTTGGTGGTGAGATGGGCACTTCCAGCACTGTAGATGTGTTCCAGCTCAGTGTTCATGGAAATAATCCGGAGAGCAGGATTCCTTGATGAATGTCACATCTTCTTAAAGTTATAATCCACAGAGAAAACTGTGAAACTGTCGATCTGATATCTAGTCAGCCAATCAGGTATTTACATGCCCTTCACTGATCTCCAGCCCCACCTTATTATCACCCCCTCTCTGTCTTTCACATCTGAATTATCTTCACTTCACATTTCAGTCAGTTCAGATTTCATTAGCACGTTCACTTTAGCATAATCCATTTTAATCCAAACACCTTGCTCTTTAACCTCTGTTTGTCAGTCACAGTATATCCAGTACAATCCTCTTTTTCACTGAGTCACACACATTCAGAGATCAGAGTGTCCTGTGTGTGCTCTCATTCACTCACACTGGCCGTTTATCAATGCCCAAGTACGCGAGTACGTACTCGCATTCTCGGTGAGTACGTACCCGCCGAGAACGCACGGGAGTACGTACCTGCCGAGAACGCGAGCACGGACTCGTCGGCCGTCTCTCAATTCTCAAGTACGTGAGCACGGACTCGTGATTTGTACCAGCGTACGTGATGATGTCACAGGTCCGGAGTTTTTACTGCCGTCCCCTCCTAATTTAACTGTGAGTAACATGTTATGAAGCTTAACTTTAATCACAGCCAAACCGGTTTACTCAGGAACAAATAAAACACTGAAATAAACCAAACATTAACATTTAGAAGTGAGCTAAGTGACTTATATATCATTTTTAACCTCAGTAGTGAAACCTCTATTAATAAAAATAGTGTACATGTACATACGTGTACATACCTTAATAAAAACAAGCAGGTGAGATGTTAGACCACTTTTATTTTTATTTTAGTGGACACCCAATACTATAGACAGCTGCTGGGGTTTCTTTAACCTGAGTAGTGAGAAGACCGCAAGCGGGCGGGGAGGGGGGGGGCGATGTGCCGGGAGTCCGCTGTTGAGTTTTGGACGAAATGCATTCTGGGATATATAGCTGTCCCAAGTCTACACCGATGCATGCTCGATAAAATGGGCGGATCGAGAACACATCCGGGACTTTTTCGCGTTCTCGGCGTGATGCGTACTTCGAATTGGAACAGTACTTGGTCTCCGACTGATGACGTATCACGAGTACACGAGAACGCAAGTATGCACAAGTACGCATATTGATAAACGCCCACTCACTCTCATATGGCTGAACTCTGTTTGTACTAGAGATGAAACGATACCACTTTTTAAGGTCCGATACCGATTCCGATATCATAAATTTGGATATCTGCCGATACCGATATGAATCCGATATAGCGTATTTTGTAATCAATAAAACTGTTTTATAGTTCAGCAACACTGATCAATCTAATAAATTTAAACCTAAACCATCCTCCCTTTTCTGGTATTTTAAAGAGTACTTCGTGGAAATATTAAGCAACCTAACTAATAGGGTTGCCAACTCCCAGCAAAAATATTAGGGAACCACCCCCCACCCTTAATGGATGTAATCAACTTTAATTTAATGCAAGTGTAAAACAAATTCACAGAAATCAATTATTTTTCTACAATAATTGAACAGATTCAACATCTTCAACAGAATTGCAGACTGCACTATGGTATCTTCCCAAAGAAAAAAGTACTATAGCTTACTAGGGTATATATTAGACTTATTAGTTATTATATTTAATAATGAATTTCGATACATTTAATCAGATGACCACTTTTGTTGTAAGATTCATATAATTATTTATTCAAAGTTTTTAAATGACATAACAAAGAAAAGTATTTATTTGTGTCCACCTTTCCCTGTTAATGCCCTACCTGGCCCCCGACAAAACTTTGCTAGACCCGCCCCTGCACAGTTACCAGCTGTCAGCTACGTAGAAAAGGATCCTGGTGTTATTTGTCTCTCAGAAACAGCTCATAACTTCCCTTCAACTCATTCATGTCACCTAAAAGGTAAACCTGTTTCTCCATCACCTGTTCAGCTCTGATGATTCAGTAAGGACATCTCCTGGTTTCATCTTCATGTTTCCCTCTCACCACATATCCAAACCGACATCATGACCAGCAGCTTTTACAGTTCTGACTCCAGCAAACCTCAGCTGATACTAGAAAGTAATATTAAATACATTCTAACAACAGCTGATCACGCTTAAAAGTGCTGCTCTTGTTTATCCGCTGGTCTCCTTTGTCTAGCGCAAAGTGGGTGATAAACAAACAAGAAAGACAGGATTTGCGGCAGAAAAGCTGATCAGCTGATCATTGATCAGTTTCATGTTTGAAGTAATAACAGGAGAGGAAGGGGGAGTGAATGAGAGAAGTAGATGCAACTGCGCAGCAAAGACAGAATAACTCCAGCTTTGTGTCTATTTTTTTAATTCTAGCTGAAGTACGGGACAAATCGCTTCTTTTTCACTTCTATATGGAACTCCGATGGCCAGTCCAGCTGTGGCTCAATATATCAGTTGTTAAGATTAACATGGAAATACTATGCAAACATTCAGGGATGAACTTACACACTTGCTTTACTTCTCTGGGATAATTTTTGCCGAGATGAAATGCCACGGTTAGGAAGCATGTAGCGAGGCTCCAAATGCTCCAACAGATTTGCTAATCCAGGGCTGATTTTTGGGGAAAATAGTTCCTGTTTTCAAAGTATTTTTCCCAGAAAGAAATGTAAGTAGAAATAAATGATCTAAGTGAGAACATGAGCCTTTAAAAAGGCTCTTCTGAGGCTGCTGCCAGTGGTCAAAGCCTCCAACAAAGCTCTGTAAGTAAATATGTGATCATAGCTTCAGTTTTTAAATGTTTATTCTAGTTAACACAGATCAGGTGGAACAACTCAAATAAAATATCAAAAATATTAAGTGGTCATCGGTACTCAGTTTGTTCAATATTAAATACATTGGAGCACAAATTGTCCACATTTCTGAAATATTTCTGGGTGTAACTGTTACCAAAGTGCAATTTAGACCTGGCCTGTGGTTGTTATCTAAGTGATAATCATCAATTCTACTAAAACAAATACAAAATAAAGAAATTTGACACATTTTGTTGATACTAAAAGCACACTGAACAATTCAGTGTTGTTTTACTGCTGTTCTCTCTTCACTTCTTCTCTGATTCTCTCCACATGTTGCTCTGCATCAGTGCTCAGTTTCCTGACAAAAACAAGATTAAATATTGCTAAAAATAATAGTATCTCATTACACTTCAACATAAGTGTTTTATTTTTGTAATTGTTTATCTGTTATTTTTCAGACTGAGTCACTGTGACCTGTCAGAGAGAAGCTGTGAAGCTCTGTCCTCAGCTCTCAGCTCTCAGACCTCTAATCTGAGACAGCTGGACCTGAGTAACATCAACCTGAAGAATTCAGGCGTGAAGCTTCTGTCTGAAGGACTGAAGAGTCCACACTGTACACTGGAAACTCTCAGGTGAGATCAAACATTGTTTTTTCATCAACTGACAGAATTAGCAAATTAATAATAAGGCAGTCCTCTAATAAGAGGAGAAGTGGAGGTGTTTTGAAGGGCAACATAATCTTATGTTAACAAGACAGGAAGTAGTTCCTTGGAACTGCTTCCTTTGTTATTGTGTAAGTAGAAACATGATGGTAAAACAGTGATGAGTTTGCAGAGGTGAATCCACAGCACACAACACAACAATGCTGCTGCGTGCTGAAAGCAGACTTCTCACAGATTCTGAGACTGCAGGTTTCATCACTGTCCAACCAAAATTCACTGAACCAGCAGTAAATGAACGTCCAAAACTACGCTTCATGTTTAAAAAAACAGTTGATCAGGGGGATTTGTGTTTACATCTTTTTGTGTAATCTGTTCACCTGCTGTTTCAGCTGTTTGGTGGTTGTTGAGATGGTTTTGTGAACTTTTAGCTGAGATTCTGACATTTCTGTAGATACCACACATGTCTAATTACTTTGTATAGCATGAATGGCCATAACGAGGTTTTTAACAGTAAGAAAAGTTGTAAAACTTAAGAAAATATAGTTAAAAGTCCAAAACCTTCTACGTCTGGTCGCTTGTGGTAAGGAGCAGATCAAACTAGTAAAGAATTACGTTATAATTATAAAAGGCTTCAACAGCACATTCAGGTCTGTGAGACTCATTCAGACACTGAGCCATGGCTCTGTGCTATATGCACATATTTCTGCATCTCTGCCATTCAGACACACTTTATATATAGTTTATTTTATGTAGTATTCAATACTGAACTGTACATTTAGTCTTTTTAAAGTCAGCAATTTTTATTCCGTGTTTTCATATACGCCTTATTTTTATCCATTTACTGCTATTAGGAAGAACACACGTGAGGTTTAAGACCTGGACGAGTTTGAAACCGTTTGTCCTCCACAATGGAAAATGGGTGGAAATAAAAATGGGTATCACTTTAGCCAGCTCCTAATTTTATCAGTTCTACCCTCAGCGTCTCCTGTATATCTCCTATATGAATTCTGCACTCAGCTTTGTGGTCTCCAATATCACTGAAATTGCCTTTTCACTCTTTCCTGACATGATTGCATTTCAGTACAGCTCCCATTTCTCTGTGTACCTGGTCTCTACCACTACCCTGCTGTCTATGGGACATTTTCGTCTTCTTTCACATAATGGTATGATCCCAGTCTGTCTCTTAAAGTGTTTGGCCACATGGTTTGCTCATCAGAATAAAATCTCAGCCATGCTCACATTGATTATCAGCAAGCCTGAAAATTCATTAATATTTGACATAAGGAATTATCTCAAGGGCTGGATTTGGCCCACGGGCCATATGTTTGACACCCCTGGTTTACACAGTTTGGTCTTCAATGTATAAGTGAGTTAGCTCTCAGCTAACTAGCAGACAAGCTAACTGCTGGGACTGCGTCTTTCTAACAAGAGCGTCAGACACTCAGACTGGTTTTCTTTGTGGATGATGATGTATTCTCACACTGATCCTTCATGCTGATGCTGCCATCCACCCACTGCTCCTGGATTCCTCATCATCATCTCCATCAGCCCTCACAATACTCCACCTTCATCAGCTTCATGTTCAGGAGCCTGGATGGACAGTAATTCTTTCCATGGGTTATGGTGGGACATTGAGAGCTGAAGTCAAATAGAAGTGAGAAATGAAAGACTGTTTCTATTTAGTCTTGTGATGTGCAGCTTTGTTCAGAGCATTAAGGCCCAGCAAAGATTACTGAGGTCATAGACTCACTGATGAAACCTGTGTGCTTATAGAAACTGAAACCAGATGAACCAGAATAGAAGGACATTAAAATGAAGTGTCACCTACACAAAGGCAAAGCTGTTCAGTTGTTGGTGTGAGTTATTTAAATGGAGGATGGAGTCAGACTTTAAGCTGCTGGACTCAGTCACTATATCCTGTTCTCCTCATAGGACCTGGATACACAGACTCACCTGTGACACAGTGACACACAGTGTGGCTACACACACATTAGAAAGTGGATCAGTCACACTTGTACAATCATTTGTTGTGCTGGGAAACCATGAACACTTTGAATCAGCATTAATGGCTTTGTTACAGCAACATTCAATCATGAGTTCAAAAGTAGTGTATTGTGTACTTATGTTAATAGTACTGCAGTATGAGAAGTGCAACATTCAGTGTGCAGAAACAAATCAGGTGCTTTCTAACAGCAGTGTTCCCTTTAACACAGCAGCAGTTCAAATATTTCTGTCAGTCTGAGCTGAAACATGAATCTAATCAAATATCAAATCAAAGTTCTTTGCCTCTGCCAGGACGTCAACATTTGATCTAGTTTGTTCCAAACAAAGTTCCCTCAGAGTCCAGAGCCACCAACATAACATTATAACAGGCACCTTTGATCAACAGCAAGTGAACATTTATAAATGTGTGTTTTCAGAACAGGAACCAGCAGAACTATTTTTCTGTTATCAGGCAGCAGCACAAACGCTCATCAGCTCATTTACTGTGCAGGGACTTTGAGTGTGTGAAGTGTGTGTTTGTGCTGGATTTCCTTTGGAGAATCTCAGTCAGAAACAAGACAAAGAAAAACTCTTTCAATCGTCCAGGTTGAGTTGACAACATGAACTGCATTTATCTTCTTCTGACTTGACATTTTCTTCCTCCTCTGCACCGAGCCAGCTGCTAAGACACACAAGCTCATTGACATTTTCTGATGATAAAGAAACTCTCTTCTTCTGTACAATATGAGCAGCAGCAGAGAACAAGCTCTCACAGGTACAGATGTTGCAGCTGTGGCCAAGTACATGTGCTGCATGTTTGGAGCAGCACTCTAATGGACAGGCCTCTGTACTGATGGTGGGCTCTGCTCTGTATCCACCACACTGTTCTCAGCTGAGTCTTCCTCCTGTTCACACTCTGATGAAGCACCAATAGGGCAACTTTTTCTCTGGTGGCTCGGATGTTGTTGCTTCCACAGGTTTCCCTCCAACAACCCTCTGTTCCTTCAGTAAGTTCAGTAAGATCTGGGTAAACACTTGAGCTCCTTGAATCTGGCTTCAGTGCAGCAGCAGTTTTCACATATACAATGTTGGCATTTTGCTTGCGTGTCTCCAGGTCTGTTCTGAATGTAGACTTGAATTTGACCACGTAGGCGGGGTCATCATCTGAGCTCTCCATCACCTGAGAGCGATAACAAAACACAGAATCACAGAGCATGAAACCAACTTTTCTCCTCCCAGAAGTTCAGTCACAGACCTGCAACAGAAACAAGAATCAAAGATTCAAATGATGCAGAGCATTCATGTACTTATATACACAAACATGTCCTCTACATATTCATGCTGTGTTTACACACACATACAGAGGCTGTTTGTCTCTCACACACAGACAGAACACTGAGAAATACATCATGTTAAATATACCTGCAGACTTCCAGTTGTGGTTCCAACCTCTGCACTCTGTCCGTGTCAGCTGTAGTTGCCATGGCAACCTTGGTGTTGTGTGTAGGGGGTGTCCCTGAGCGGCTGCTCGTTTCTGCTGATCCTTTTGAATCATGTCCAGAGTGAAGTCCATCTGGTTGGACTGTCTTGTATCAGTGACTTTCTTTTGTCCACGTTCAGTTTGTTGCTGTTCTGCAGCTTTTGCTGGACTGTGTTTAAAGTGGCCCACAAGCTCATGTGTTCTTCTTGTGATGGTGCGTCTTGAGGCTCATACATGCCGTCATTTGTTGATCCTAAGAACGTTCCTCAGACCGACTTCTTCAACAACGCTAATCGGCCTGCAGTTTGTAGCTATCCACATCACTATGGTGTTTGTTTGCTTGTCTTTCTTTGGTTTATCTAGAATCCTCCCACAAGCTGATCCAACGTAGTCTGCCCAAGCCTCCCGTCACTGTTTGTTTGGGTCGTTTGTTTGCTGCCATCAACAGCATGTAATGCATTTAAGTGATACTTTAGACTTGAAGTACTCCGACAATAAAAAACTCAATTTTGCTTCCAGATAACTTTAGTTGTATCAACACTGCCTCCTGGAACAGTTTAAAATGTCCATGTCAAAGATCTGTACCTGTCTCCATGTTTCTCTCCCCTTTCTTTCTGTCCTGGGTCAAGTGAGCGCTGCAGTAGTATTAGGCCACAGGTGTCGAACTCCAGGCCTTGAGGGCCGGTGTCCTGCAGGTTTTAGATCTCACCCTGGGTCAACACACCGGAATCAAATGGTTAGTTCATTAGCAGGCATCTGGAGAACGTCAAGACATGTTGAGGAGGTGATTTAGTCATTTAAATCAACTGTGTTGGATCAAGGACACATCTAAAACCTGCAGGACACCGGCCCTCGAGGCCTGGAGTTCGACACCTGTGTATTAGGCCCACCATCAATCTTCTCATTGGCTGAGACGCATAATGACCCCCATTTCAAGCCAGCACTGGTCAACATCCCTCCTGTGACCCATGGCTTTTATATTCAGAGCCAGTGAGCACTTTCACAATAATCATGATTTTAAAAACTGTGTTAATGTGCGATAAAATAATTGTTGGTGTTAATCAGTTAATGAGTTAACGAGATAATAACAGGTTAACTTGCACTAATAATTAGACTTTGGTGACAAACTGATGTGATCTCCATGTTTCCTTTGTTGGGCTGTGGGCGAGTGTCAGAACTGAATGTACTGAGTAACATGTAGAGTTTAAAGATGTGTCAGTTCCAGTTTTAGAGCTCTAAAGTGCAGCTATCATGTTAGGAATATGTTAGCAATAGACAGTAACACTGAGGTCAAATCTTTATTTTACCACTTGCTGCATTCTTGATGTTCATGAATTCAGCAGGTTCATGATTGTCTGCAGCATTATTCTCATATTTCCATCTAAAGTGTTGAATTTGACTGTTTGATGTTCTTTATGATCTCTGGCACCAGTTCATCTGTAGGCTGAGCCCAGTCCATCCATTTAGTGAAATGATGTTTAAAGGTCTCCTTGTTCTGTGAGCGTGCACAGATCCTGAAGCAGAAAGCCTGGGTTAACAGAGAAATGATCATCACTGTGATGATGCTCATCATCTCTGACTGGGATTTGAGGTTTTGTCAAAGCAGCAAAGAAAGCCTGGCTATGTTGGACTGGGTGTGGAAGCAGCTCCCAGTTTGAGTTCAGGAGACAGACACCCTCTCTACTTTGAAGATCAGCTTCAAACTTTCCTTTTTGATAAAGCTTATAGTTCGAGCTGGATCAGGTGACCCTGAACCATCCATTAGTTATGCTGCCATAGAGATGAATAACAGATGGATTGTTGTTTTGTGTGTCTGCAGTCTGTCAGGCTGTCTGATCACAGAGGAAGGCTGTACTTCTCTGGCCTCAGCTCTGAGCTCCAACCCCTCCCATCTGAGAGAGCTGGACCTGAGATACAATCATCCAGGAGAATCAGGAATGAAGCTGCTGTCGGCTGGACTGAAGGATCAAGGCTGGAGACTGGACACTCTCAGGTATGGAGAGAATGGGGGCAGCGTACTTAGCATTTACTCCTTATTAATATAATGCTAATTCACATCAAATTAGCATTAACTGCTCATATTATTATAAGGAAAGAGAAAACGGTATTAGCATTGGCTGCTAATAATTATTCACCCCTAATTAGAATAAGCCGCTAAAGTCAGCCTACTTAGCATTAACTCCTCACATCGTTGTTACTCAACGGAAAAGAGTATTAGTATTAGCTACTATCATTTTTAAGTAAGAGAAGAGAAAACAGTGTTAGCATTATTAGATAATGCTAACTCACATTAAATTAGCCTTAGCTATTTACAACAGCGTACTTAGAATTAGCCGCTGACATTTTTAAAAAGTAAGGGAAAACAGTATTACCATTAGCGCATAATACTAATTCACGTCAAAGTAGCACTAGTTAATAACGGTAGCCTACTTAGCATTAACTGCTCACTAATATAATGCTAATTCCCATCAAATTATCATTAGCTGCTAAAGTTGTTATAAGGAAAGAGAAAAACTTTATTAGCATTAGCTGCTAATAATTATTCACCCCTAAGTAGAGTTAGCCACTAATGGCAGTCTACTTAGCATTAACTCCTCACTAATATAATGCTAATTCACATCAAATTAGCATTAGCTGCTAGCATCAGCCTACCTAGCACTAGCTGCTCGCATTGTTAAAAGGGAAGGGAAAACGATATTAGCATTAGCTGGTAATAATTATTCACCACTAATTAGAATTAGCCGCTAATGGCAGTATACTTAGCATTAGGCGTTGATTGTCATTTATGCTTAGAAATATTTACTCATATATGAGTTTTATAATCGATTGCATAATAGAGGTTTGATCCTTAGTAGTCTGTAAAGACTCTGTGTTCCTTCCAGAGTCCTCTGGCATGCACACACAACTTGGGGTCATGAGAGAGGTCGTACCTTCTCTTACTGATTTATGGTATAGGAGGACACCTACTCTGAGTCTGGTTAAGTATAAGAGCCCTTTGTTAGGGGGACCGCTGGACTCTTAGCACCAGCTTTGGGGTCACAGGGTCACATCTGGAACACACACACACACACACACCTACTCTATGCACAGACTGGTGCTCTTTGTTCATACCTGTGTAAGACGTAATATGTTAATGAACTTATGCATATTCATGTAACCTCAATAAAGAGCAGTGTTAGGAGGGAGCAGACGAGAGCGACTGAGGTCAAGCGAAGGAACGGCGCTGTCACAGTTCTCTCCCTCATGAATTGTCAGGTTCCAGCGGTGGGTCTGTGCTAGACGACCCATCACCAGCTTTTTCCACTGGTTACCAGTACGTCGTAGAATCCACTTCCAGATCTTGTTGTTTGTCTTTAAGTCTCTGAATGGATTGGCTCCATCTTATCTCTCTTTAACAAAAATAATCCAAGTCGAGCCCTCAGGTCAGCAGATAAGTAGCTTCTGACCAGAACTAGCCGTAGAAACAGAGGTGAGCTTTATCGATGGCTGCAGCCAAACTCTGGAACAGTCGCCCTTCACATTAGGTCGTCACCAACACTCGACATTTTTAAAACCCGGTTGGAAACACATTTGTACTCTGTAGCTTTCAGTTCTGACGAGTATTTATAGTAATTACTGTGTATGTTTCCTATTTTATCTCTACTCTGTGCAGCACTTTGGCTCAACCTGTTTTTAAATGTGCTGATAAATAAATGTAGATTTCTTTGAATAAAACAGTGGAGCCGAGCTTTGAGCTCAGTGTGTAACAGTGTGTGTGTGAGAGCCATGTAATGTCCATGTGTGCATGCTGACTGCTCTGACCCCTCCTCCTTTCAGGGTGGAGCCTGCTGGAGTCCGATGGTTGAGACCAGGTCTGAGGAAGTGTAAGTGTGTTTTTAATGGGATTCATGAAAACAAAGCAGCACACATTCAACCATCTTCATCATGTCAGGAGTCATCATCAAAGTGTCAATCAATGAACAGATGATGGATCAATAACTGCAGCTGGATTGTGTTTGTTCTCTCCATCAGATTCCTGTCAACTCACGATTGACACAAACACAGTGAACACAAAGCTCCAACTGTCTGACAACAGGAAGGTGACACATGTGGAGGAGGTTCGGTCATATCCTGATCATCCAGATAGATTTGATGTTCCTCAGCTGCTGTGTAGAAATGGTCTGACTGGTCGCTGTTACTGGGAGGTCGAGTGGAGAGGAAACATTGATATATCAGTGAGTTACAGAAGCATCAGAAGGAAAGGAGACAGTGACTGTTGGTTTGGATACAATGATCAGTCCTGGAGTCTGTACTGCTCTAATGATGGTCCTCGTTGTGTCTGGCACAATAACAGAGAAACATCCATCTCCTCCTCCTCCTCCTCCTCCTCCTCTGTCTCTAACAGAGCAGCAGTGTATGTGGACTGTCCTGCTGGCACTCTGTCCTTCTACAGAGTCTCCTCTGACACTCTGATCCACCTCCACACCTTCAACACCACATTCACTCAAACTCTTTATCCTGGGTTTACAGTCTGTCCTGGTTCCTCAGTGTCCCTGTGCTGAGTGTAAAGAGTGTCTCCTGTTAGAGAAACACTCTGACTGTTGAACAGATAGTTCAGTCTGTACATGTCTGTCTCTTTCACTCACAAACACGTTTTCACATTCATGGATTCAATCAGTTGATGTTTGAAACTCTTCTAAATGATTCCTTGTAAACTTCTTCCTCTTCAGTCACAAACAAACAGGAAGTGATGTCACATGTGTTCCTGTCCACACAGCAGAATGAGTCTATTGCTGACAGTGATGTACAAACAGAGTGAGCATTTCTGAGGCCCAAAATAAACTGAGTAGTTCACTGAATGAACACTGTGAGCTCAGCTCCTTCATCATTAGTATGGATTATAAATGTATATGTATTATATTAGTATCATATATATCAGGTGCTGCTGGTTCCAGTCATTGTGCAAATGTGCTGTTTGTAAGGTTGTAAAGCTGCAGTCAGCTGAGACTGAAGAAGTCACCTGATCAGTGAGCAAACGTTTCTGAAAACGTCCAGATGAACAGAATCAACCTTTTGGGATCAGCCAGCAATGCAGCATCATTGTTGTTCAGGTTCAGAGGTTTGCAGGAATGAACTGATGACCAGAAACAGCTGCAGAGTCCAATCAAATACCAGCTGGAGTTCAGCTGCATTTGAAGAAGTCAAAGAAAAGTAAGGATGGCAAAGGGCGATGTTTTCTTCCAAAGAACTGAAAACATGGTCGACGCCTCATTAGAAGAATAATCTGGACATTTGTGAGGAACTCTAACCAAGAAAGCAACACAAGAAAGCAACGTCACACAGATCCAACACACAGTTTCCATGACTGGAAGTGTTCAGTGTAAAAATGCTACATTGCATTATTGCATCCTCTCACCACAGGAGGTGCTGTTGGCACCACTGATTGCTGATCAGCTGTTCTCTGATGATCTGATTGATCCTGTGAATAACGGGACTCACTGAACTCTGTGACACAGTGAAGATCACAGAGTTTAACATCTGACTGACGTCACACAGACAGAAGGATGAACCAGTGAGGCACAGAACACAGTTACTGGAGATACTGGATCAGCTCCATGTGAACCTCTGATGGAGAAGCTGCTGACCCAGAGAAACATCACACTGTTAGACTTTTCATCGCCACTTTACGGTAACATACTGGCGTCACTGTTGCCAGCGTCATACCGTGACGCCGTGTTACGGTAGCTTACCGTTCTGCAGGATGATACCATTTTTTGCTGTTGTGGTATAATACTCTTGGACAAATTACGGTAACGCACCGTAGCTTTTTTTACGGTATCTCACTGGCGTCACTGTCGCCAGTGAGATACCGTTATGTCGTTATGTCGTAATTTACGTCAACAAAGTAACATCATACTGTGATTAAGAAATTGGTATACTACCGTGTATTACCTACTACAAGGTAATAAACTGCGGTATATTTACCAGTAACTTACCGTTATCACGCATCATCAGTACCAAAAATATTCATCTCTGCTAGAGGATACCGTGTTCCTACAGGCGGTCATTTACTGTTTAACACGTCGTAATTTACCGTAATTTAAGGAAACAGTAACATACTGTAAGAGACTGGAGGGTTAAAAAAAAATGTATTGTATTTTTAAAAAAAAGGTACCATTTATTTATTTATATTTATATAAAAACATATATTTACTGTTGGGATTTAGAGATTCTTTTATTGCTATCATATAACCTGCCTTATGATAAATACATTAATAACATGTTCTACAGTATTATTTTATCAGTAATATTGTTTACAGGGTTCATATTTCATTGAATATGTTTGTCATCACATTCATTCTATTCACAGGTTTAGTTCATTTTATACACATTGCATATCTGTGCTTGTTTAGAGTTGATGTTCTATCCAAGAGGGTTTTAAGCTTCACTGGTGAGAGTGTCCAGGTGATACATGTTGAGGGAAGATGAGAACATAGCAGGTTAATTGCATGCATGCTTACAATACACATAAATCTAGTAGTAGGCCTGAGCGAAGGCCCAAGTGTCTTCTGCTTCTTTTTAAGACCTGCGCCAATTCTGTCTACTTAGTGATTGAGGACGAGGGTCCATTATTAGCCCTTAGAGGCCCTGAAGCTTGAAGTTATTACCTTAAAAGGAAGGTGTTATCAAAAAGAGAAGTTATATGTCTGTTTATAGTTATTAAGATGTACAAGATGTACCCTTGTCTGTAAACAATGACTGTACACAATGTATTTTTGACCTGTATTTGACGTGTATGTGGGGGTGTGATCCTCTATGCTATAAAACCAGAACTCAGTGTATTTTTATCAGAGCAAAACAGGCCATATGCTGATGGTTGTTCTCCGTTGTCAATAAACTCATCGTTTGATTGCACTTGTCTGGTGCCTCCGTCGTTTGTTGTCTGATCTGCAGTTGAATGATCTCGCTTCAATACCCACTAAAGATCGATTGATTGAGATAGATAGATAGATAGATACACACACACACACACACACACACACACACACACACACAAAATAATTCATGTGTTTCACACCACTTTTTATTTGTTCTGATTTTTCCCTGCTGAAATACACATTTCCAAAATCAAAAACTGAAAAGAACTGAAAACACATTTTCACTGAGGAAGCACTTGTTTTTACTAAACCATGTAATCCATTATTTTCTCAGATGGTTGTACAAACAATAACGATATTATGTCATATCCATATCATGGCAGACAACATATACTCAAGTGTTGGGTTTTCTTAGTTATATTTTGTAGGGTCTTAAACCTACAATGTGAAGTGCCTTGGCATTCATTTTGTTGGCACCATACAAATAAACTGAATTGTAATTGTAATGAATATAATATCAAGCCCCAAACTTCTGCCTTTATATACACTTTATCCAAAATACTGGCTCACATTACCAAATCAATGCACAAAGCAGGGTCCACAAGGACATGGATGAGCGTGTGTGGTGTGAAGGAACTTGACTGACCTGCACTGAACCCTGATCTTGCTTTGTGGACTGAGTTCATTGATTGTTAGGGTGAGCCAATACATGTGACAACTAAAGTGTAAGTAGCTGAAATAATTTTTAACAAACGGGTAAAAGAAGGAAAAAAAAATCAAAACTGTTGCACTCAAAAAACCTATTGGACAGAGACAGCGTCTTGCAAGATGGCGAGAGAGCTTGTCTCCATTGTTGTTCGTCTTGTGTAAATGTCCAGAAAGCATGGGCCATGGATCATCTGTGGAGACACAGGTAACAACACATTGGTCACTTAAATTATACAAGAAATTCACTATAAATGGCAAAAACAGTTACCTAATTTGAAGTTTTTCACTCAAATTCAGTAAGCCGCTGGAGGAAAGTTGTGACATGAGAGTTAATGTGAACAACCTTTGGCTTCACAGTGGTCCCAGTCTTTCTGCTTGTCCCAACCTTGGAGGTACATTTTGTTCCCTCTTCAGGGTTTATCCTTACAAAAAACCTTAAAACATGCCACAATAAATAGTAACATACAGTAACATTGAGTTGTGATTTGAAATAATGAGTTACTTAGGGATAATTCATTCATCATCTATCACAATTAGCTGACTTCTCCTGTCCTCTGGATGAGCTCTGTCCCCTCTTGTGATTGCATGCGACAATCGGAGTGGAAATCTTTCCCAAGGAATCTGTAAGTGTGAGACCAAAGAGCTGGAGTAATGGTTGTACATAGTGGTGGACGTGGAGGAGGAGGGGTGGACGTGGATGGCTTGATGTTTCAGCTGATGCAGCAGGGCAAGGCTCCAGAGTAATGGTGTCATTCAGGTTCTCTGGTCTGTTGCCATCTAAACACATAAATAAATAAATAAAGATCATTGGAAAAGTTACTTTAAAAAGCTACTATGTCAACAAATATGTCCTCACTAAAAAATGAACCCTTCAATTAGGAAGGGCAGTTTTTGGGGACCTTGTCTGAAAATGAAAAGAAGCAATCCCAGGACTGCAAAAGAACTACAAACTCAAGGTCTTGCATTGAAAAGACCTTGAGTCAATATATTTTACAGTATGTCACAATTTCAAACCCTTAGTTGTACCACTACCAATGAAAGGTTAATGGTGTTAGATTTAGTCTCTACTTTTGTTTATGTTTTCCATGTTAATTAACTACCAGACAATGTGAGCCCCAAAACGCTCTTCAATATTATACTGTCAAAGTACATGTGTAGTATGGTGAAGAGAAAAAAAAGCTAATCAAGCTAATCAGTGACATATGAGTCTATGAGTGACCTTCAAATCATAGACTCAAGTCTATGATTTGTACAGAACCTACACAAACCTCCTTTAAATGCAAGACGTAGTTTACGTATTTGAATTGGTGTGAGAAAGGGTTTGAGATCTTCTGCCTCCAGAAACAAAAGATCACTTTTTTGTTGTACACCAATAACGTCTGTCAGATGTTCTACAATGCAGATTATTTTCTCTCTGTCTAGTGTTGGCAGGAGGCTTGTAAGTTCCTCTTCAATTTCCATCCCTGAAAGAGAATTAAGAGGAAACTGAATGGTGTAGGGAGACAACAAAAAGGACTGCCATGTTATAAAGTGGTGGTGGGTAATAATCCATCAGACTGTCAGCATTTACACACACTCTTCTTTCTGTAGGGCAACGCAAGCAGTGAAGTCCAAGGTCAATGAGGAGTACTGAGTGATGCACCTCGAGCACAAAGTACAATTCAGAATCGTTAACAAGTATAACAGTTATCTTCCCAAAAACCAAGCCATCATCAGTGTCATCTACAATGGAAACATAGCCTTTGACATACTTGGTACCTTTGTAGACAACTTGTCAGGAGATTTCCTGTATTGCAACTCAGGTCAGAATAAAAACGCTCAGACAGGTTAACGTGTACACGGGTGAGACTCAGGGAGACTCGCGCCCTGGAACAGTTGTCAGGTTTTATTTATACCCCAAGCATATTCGTGTAGCATGTACAGGAAGAGATAAAATAGAACTGTGCTGCATGCAGGCTTCCTGTTGAACAGAGCGTAACTTCTCTATTTAAGCTGAACACTGAAAGAGCAAACACATCTAGATAATGAAATGTACTTTTAAGCATAACATAATAAAAATCCTAAAATCCTAAAAAATCTCTTAACACAACTGCTGACACATCTAAAGTTTGCCACAGCTTCTTGAATGAGAGCGTTGTAAAGATGAGGATTCTAATCACTTGTTTCTCCAATCATTTGAACCATAGGTGGAAACATTTGGCCCACTGAGAAGTAGGACTGCAGTAACTGATGCCGTTCAGTCTTGCATAAGTTGACAAAGTTATGCAAGACTGAACTTGGACATGCTTTGAAATACGAGTGCTTGCTTTCAAACCTAAGGGTGCACAAACGAATGAGTGGTCCAAAGTGAAGGATAAGCTCTGCATAATGTAACAAATAGTGATGTTGTGCTTTTAAAGCATTGTCAGGAAACCTACTGTGTCTCAGATATATATAGTCCTCTATGAAAAAAGTTCTTGATTGATTTTGTCCACTTCTGCTTGTGGAATATTAAATGAAGACAGTTTGTCAGACAGTACTGCAAGAACATCGTGCATTGCACAGCTGAGAAGATCCTGAAATTCCTCTATGATGCTCTGTATAGTGCTGGTTGGTAAGAGCATTTTAGCCTGCATTACACAAAGCCAACTGTCTTCTAATAGATTAACTGTGTCCTGTCCTTGTATTATGGCAAATTCCCCAATTTCTTGTTGCCTTGACTGCTGAACTGTCTACTTATGTTTTCGAGAAATACGGCTGGAAAATGATGTTCGGACACTGAAGTATTTAGAGCAACCTTCAAATGGACATAATACTTTTTTCCTGTGTTTGATGTGAAATCTGAGATGGGCACAGAGTTGTAAAGTTTTGTGCAGCATTCCCACATCCAGGAACTTGACAGCTGAGGTCACCCGTGAACTCATAGAACTTCTCCTCAGTGGTCTCCCTTCTTGTTCGGTGATTCCTAGTCATATGTGAATGAAAGGCAGAAAATGTTCTGAAAGTAGCAGGACAGTTCTCAGTTCCACGAGAAAGCCTATAGTTAGCTACATGTTTGTGGCTTTTAACATGCAAACTGAACAATATAAATTTGCGTGCACGGAAGCCACAAAATTTACAAATACACATAGTTGCAAAAAGTTCAATGACCAATTACCTTTCCTAAATGACATGTGCAATGCAAAAAAAACAAAAAAAGAAAGAAAGAAAAATAAGAGTATTGTCAATAGGGACCAATTCCCAGTTTTTACATGATCAAAATTATTCACAAAAGGCTTCAATAAACGGAAAATGTGTGCTGACAAAAGACAAGAGAGCAGTGCACAAAAATGAAAAGATATTTGAGCTCGACGCTTTAATGGGTTTAGCCTGACTAAGTCAGCACTCCGCACCGTACAGGTAGTACAAGCACACCTGAAAACACTGACCAGCTAACAGCTTTAAGCATTTGGGCAACCTCGGTAGTTCACCGATTCACCTGTTGCAAACGTCCAACTTTCTATCAAGTCTCATAAATCCATCGGCAACTATTACCTAACTAGTCTTTTGAGTCTCCACATTCATAGATATTGATATTTTGTCTTAGCATTTGAATGAAAATAACCTGGCTGGGTAGCTTAAAAGTCAAAACAAACAGTAATAAGAACGCATTTCTGACTTCTGTCGAATAAGTGAAAAAGCACTTACCTTCAGACTGATTAGCTGGTGTCAGTCCAACTTTAATGTTTCCCATGTCAGTCCGTTTTAGGGGAAAAGTTTTAAGTTTAATTGTTTCATTTACTTTTGAGATACTCCCTCATGGACGAGAAATTTGGAGTCTAGCAGAGTTGTCACGAATAGCATACGATCTTCAGATATAATCCAATCAACCATGCATTTAACCTGACTGAACTCCATCCAGTTACCTCTGACTACTTCTAAGTTGCACATGTTAACGGTCCGTAAATTGTCTCTGTTGTTCTTCCACCATCTCATCATCACTCTGAAAAGCTAAGAAAAGCAGATCAATATTTTCTTCTTCTTGTTATTTAATGGTGGTTGGCAACCAGCGAAAGGAGCATTAGTCGCCTCGATCAATATCTTCTATCCGCCATTGTTGTTTTGAAAGTGTGCACCATACGTCACGTTGTACGTCAGGTAAAGGTGTGGTCTCGACTAATGCTCTCCCATTGAGATGTGTAACCAGTGCTACACACACCTGTCGCATAACACGCTTTAAAAACGTAACATTCGCTTTAAAAACACAACCCAACGCGCTAAACATGAACAAACAAAAACACCCGTGTTACATTATGTTAAGGGTCCGAAATTGAGGATGAGAGTAAAACAATGATGGTCCAGAAGAGGTCAATCAAACAATTGATTTTAATGAATGCACGCAGCGTGGGGAGACGTACACTGGAAACCATCAGTTGTAAATCCCCACCCAAAAATACACTTCAGATTGCTTTTATAACATCAGGGTATTATGACGCCCCCTCATGCGTTTACAAGCACATAATTTGCATCTTAAGAACATTGTTTGCCTCTTCTACAGACACTGATCAATTCTAAGAGATAAATGCAGACACAGAAGTTCCCCTTTCTGTCATCCTTTTCCAAATATGGTGATGAGGTCCCCATGGACTTGTCCTCCTCTTTGGCCCATCTTCTGTCACCTGTTACTAGGCAAACTCAAATGCAACAAGAAGCTGAATACATTCAGGCCTTTGCTCAGCTACTATTTTACTGTAACAATATACTCAGCATATAAGCTTTTAAGATTATAGATTTAACTCAACGATTTAAGTGGCTATAACTGCACCTGTAATAAACATGTTAATATTTGATTATGATAACCCCTGTAATACAAATTATAACATAATGCCAGCAACTTCAATAAATGCTTGGATGAAGTGACAATTAATGCAATGATAAAGATGATGGTTATGTAAAATAATCCCTGTAATTCCACAATTATCATGTATATCCAGGACATCTCTTCTGAACCAAGACGAAGTGGTGCTACAAGGAGAGTGCATTTTATAGCAGTCTGGCCTGCCACAAAATGCACCGCTAAAAATACAGTTTCTGTTTGTCCCAGAATTTATTACATTTGAGAGTGAAGTTGTAGGACTGATGCTGGTTAGTGGTGTAGGTTTCATGGATGTGACACCTGAACTTGTGTAAAATGACCACCAGAGCATATTCCGAGACTTCTGGTTAGTTCACTGTAGTTAGGCAGAGGTGTCTTAAAAGTACCACCTTATACAGAAAAAATGAAGTTCCAGTATAAAAAAGAATAAGAAGAGAAAAAAGCTACACCCTGCTAAATGAAGTAACTTTTAAACATTAGTCTAAATGTAACATATAGAAAGGAAATCAGTCTAAGTATACGTTACCTACATTGGCCCCCATTTTAGTATATAGAAGTATACTTGAAATGAACTTTTAGATGTACTTTTTGTTCACTATAACTGTACTAACATAATGTCCTTTCCAGTCTATAAGAGTATACTTAAAATATACTCTACTCTAACACAATACTAAACTTACAAGTATACTATTGATTTACTTTTTAGTTTATATTTGAGTTACTTCTGGTTGAAACATAGTAATTAAAATCCAGTTGAAACACATTTTTCACATGTAACAAATCACTCCATTCCCCAGACAGTCAGATAATAGTTCCAACTATCAGAAGGCTTCCTTTGCAGAGAACTACACTCATAGTTCACATACCAGAATTATATTGCAAACAGGTGAGAAAATGATTTGAGAGTTGAGGTTTATTAACTATTAACCCTTTTCACTCACGGTTTAAACATTTTTTTTATCCCACTTACTCTGTTCAGAAGGTAAAAGACATTACACAACAATTTCTGACAAATTCTTGTTTAAAACATCAATTATTTGTTTCATAGTTGTTTTAATTTTACAGTTAAAGCACTGCAATGCTTGCTGGGTATTTCGTTGTACTTCTTAGTATACTTCAGTTATACTTCAAATACTTCAAATAGTGTAGCTGCAACTTACTCCTTAAGTTAAAAATGATGCTGTATATTGTAGTTTACATGTGATACTACTCTCACAATGAATTGCATTTTATAGTAATACACTCTGAATGAGGATTTAGGTAATTACTCTTAGATCTACAGTAGAAAACAACAGAAATCCCGATGGTGTAATAGTATAATCTCAGTAACATCACCAATTGTTACATTTGCTGTATTTTACAGCTGTTTCCATGAGTACGGTGAGTTACCGTAAAAATAATGTAATCTCATGGAATTTTCCCACAATGATTTGCAAATTACAGTACTAAACTGCAAACATCCTTTAGAGTTTTTTACTGTTGATTTTGCAGTACTAAGCTATGGAAATTACTGCAAAGGCTAACAGTGCAGGACATGACAGGCAGCTGCACTTATCTAACAACATGTAGCAGAGCTGATCTATGTTAGAGGATCTATCACAGCAGCTGAAAGTCCAACACTGGATACCAGCTGAGCCTGTGCTGAGTGTTACAGGAAAAGAAACACTGACACTGGTAGACACAGTGATGCTGACTGGGGCACAGAGCTGAATGATGCAGCATCAGGACACTGTTTCAGTCTGACTGACAGAGAAACCTGTAGCTGCATCTACATGTGAGGCAGAGGCCACACAAGCAGGTTTCTATGTTTCACAGTGACTGAGATCTTCAGTGGGGGTGGACATGCTCCTGTACAGACCTCTGAGGAGAACCAAGGTGCAGTCAAAGAGTCCAGTCTGTCCTCACAGATGTCAACATGTGGTTTCATCAGGTCTGCTGTCAGCTAGCAGGCTCACATCAGAATCACTGTTCCTGAAAAACACAGTCTGTGTGACATCATCAGTCAGCTGATGGTCCCAGATCTGAATGGTTTCTGTCTCTACTGAGGAAGTCAGAGAATCTCACTGAGGTGTGGATCAGGTCTGAGTGAGCTGTGGAGGGACAGCTTTAAACAGTCCACAGGTCTCACGTCCTGCTCAGTCTGGTAGCAGATACCTCGTATTGTTCCAGATGTGCTGACATCACCAGCAGCAGCAGCAGCAGCACAGCTGTGTGATACGATGAATCTCAGTTATTGATCCAACACACAGTAAATACAAAGATCAGAATTTATGAGAGTAATCATTATGAGTCTGAACACATGATCACTGAATGTTAGTATCCACAATAATAAGCTAACACAAGCAAACACAGCTTTCAGCTCTTATTTTGAAACTTCTTTAGAGAGCTGTGATGTGAGCGTGCCTGGCTCTGAGGCACTTGGGTCAGCCTCTGTTGTTTAGAAGTGTTACAGACTGTGAATGACACAGACCTGTCAGTTTCATGTTTGTCTGTAACACAGCTCAGGGCTCCATGCTGAACGCATCCATCCAGTGTTATTGATCCAGGACTAATACCAGCATTGGGATCAATACTACACAATCACATGTGTCCACGTGATGCAGTTTGAAGAGCAATCAGATGTCTCTGTATGAGGGTAACAGAAACTCTGCAGCAGCATCATCAGCTCACATGGAAACTTTGATGATTCACTTCTGTGGTGTTTTTACAGAAACACGTCACAAAATTAGCTCCACCTGTTTTGTGTGTGAGCTTTGAGTTTCTTGTCTTCATTCTGGATTCTTGTGTTGGTGTTTTTACACACAGCAGATGTTTCCTGGTTGGTTCCTTGATGACCACATGAAGCTTTCTGAAGCTTCGATTGAAAACGCTTCATTACTCAAAGCTTTCCAACACAGGCCTCTGTGCTGCCATCTGGTGGACAAACATATGAAGTGCAGCGTGAAGCTACAAATTAAAATGAACTGCTTCAGCTACGTTTATATATAACATACTATAACCTATATAACTATATGTATAGTGTATTATGTAGGTTTTAGAGCTGGGGTAGAATTGCTGATGGTCTGGTTGTTATTTATGTTCCCCATGGTTCACCAGCTCTCACACAACATCAGCACCAATGATCCACGTCCTTATAAACCTCTGAATCAGGTCCTGAAGCTGTGACGTCCTGAGTGAAGACCTCACTGATCACATGACTCTGGTCACCTGGACTCAGTGTTTCTGAAGCAGTGTGCTGGGTTTTTAAAAATACGTGGCTCCTGCCTGATGTTGGGCCCACAGAGGAAGACGACTCACTCACTCTTCTTCACTTCCTCCTTAAACATGTGGAAGGAGAGCAAAGCGCTGCCAGACTCTTATTTCTGACAGGAACAGAAGAAACCACAGCAAACTGTTCCAGTTATTCATCTTCATCACAATCTATTTATTTCTGATGTTGTCTTCAGTCTGAGGGTTTGAAGTTTCCATGTCTGTGTGATGTGTGGTGTGAAGGCTGCTGGTTAAACTGGGACTCACTGTTTAAAGCACTGAGTGTTCATAGAGAGATGCTCCATGAGTCCCAGTACAGACTACAAACATGGTGGAAACTTAGCTTTGATATCCACACACTCTGCACGTCTGTGAGTAACTGTGATGAAGATGTGCAGAGATCTGTGTACAAACAGGAGAAAGACTGTAAAGACTCTGTGCTTCTAACAGCCTCTGTTAACATATGTGAGGCTGTTTGTTGTTGTTGCCATGGAGCTTTTCACTGTTTGGGTCAGCAGGTCATGTGATCAGGTTTGTTCTGTGAAAGCTGGACGATGGTTCAGTGTCAGGGTTTGTTTGCATTCATCAATAAATATCTAAATAAATCAAAGACTCCATGTTTTTTCTTTCATCATGTGACCTCTGCTCATCCATCTCTGTGTGTATCAGGATACATTTAGTTCATAATACACAGAAAAATCAGAGTTATTACCTGTAATAAATGTGAAAGTAAAGATTCCTGCAGTGATAACCAGGCAGGACTGAAACACTGCAGCAGAGGGCGCTGTTAAGTCCTTATTGTAACACAGTTACTGTGTGCAGTTATACTTCATACATAATCTGCACTTATTTCCATCAGACATGCTGTCAGTAAATGATTGGTTTCTATTGATTCTACTTCCTGTTGACTAGTTTGATGACAGTGAAACAATCACAGCTGATTGTGTGATGATGTAAACTGTCACTGTTACATTCAGTGTGTGTGACATCATGTTAGTGCAGCTGATAACAGCCTGGTTATGATGCTGTTAGAAACACATGAACGTGTCCATAGATCAGTGTGTGTTTAACATGAGAGCTTCAGCCCTGCTGATGTGTTCAATAAAGACATGCAGGAAAACTGATGAGACTCTGAAATAACTCTTTATATTTATAATGTAACTCTGCATCAAAAGAACAACAAAGGATCCCAGACAGGTTTATGTCAACAAAGACCATGTTTCTGTGTTTCTAACAGTTTGACATTATTAGGAAACAGACTGCAGTGAACAGGATTTATAAAGAGCTTATATATAAAGATATGACAGCTGTTTGTTGATCACTCTGTGTTTGGACCTGATCAGTCCAGCTGTTTACTTGAAATATGTTCATTTACCTGTGACGTTATATTTATGTTCTTGTCTCTGTTGAAAAACACATTTTAATGTCCCTCAGATTTTTCTCCCAGATGAATAAATATAAAAATGACACAAACTGACTGCAGCTACTTTTTGTCCTTTCTGTCAGAAACCTTCATGTGACTCATGAGAGACACGTTTCAGCTGTTTGTGACAGATCAGAGGCCAACAAGTCATTTCTAACACTTTCCATCATTGTTTAGCACAAACACATGTTGACACAGCAGCGGGGCCGCAGTGAGAGTCAGAGCCAGGAGATAAAAACTCCTGTTTGACCACAGCCTCACTTTGTTCCTGCAAACACTTCCTGTTGTTGACTGGGTGGAGTCAGGAAGCCAGCGAGGCCCTGCAGGACTGAGACTGCAGACTGGGACGTGCTCTGTGATGGAGATCAACAGCATCACTGACTGTTTCTGTGAGGACACCATCATCCCAGCAGGGCTGTTTCCCAACAACAAGCCTGGACCATCAGAGACCTGAAGCTGCTGCTGAATGAAAGAAGAGGATCTTCAGGTCTGGAACAAGGACGAGCTGAGAGTGTTAATAACGTTACTAATGTTCAGCTACACTTTACTAGGTCACATCTGTGACACACGTCACTTAAATAAAGAAGGAAATATTGGCTCTGTTTTATCTGCTGGGCCCAAAAGTGACTCCCCGTATTTAAACTGCTATGAATAACTTGTTGGTCTATAATATGTGAAACATGTGTCAAATGTCTCCATCATGAAAGATATCAGGTCATCTTGAGCCACAAAAACATTCCTATCATGAGGTAGAAGCTGGAATCAGTTTGTTGCAGAGGGACGTTTATATATCCCATATTTATCCAGTTAAAGTCACATTGAAATTCAAAAATGTCTTTTCAAGAGTCGTCTGTCCAAGAGGAGCAGAAACAAATATAACAACAGTTATTTAAGCTGTTTTAAAGGCCACAAAGGAGCAGATTGGTTATAATGCAGCTGCTTCAGAGGAATAAAGATGAAACACTGTTTTTATTTCATGTGTAACACCTTTCAATCATGTGTTGACTAAAGTCTATTGACCAGTATAAGTAAAGACATCACACACACACACACACTGAAACCTGTTTTTGGTGCAGCAGCGGTCCCAGCTGCTGGCCTTTATCTAGACTGGGTCGGCTGCTTATCTCAATATAATCAATGTTTAAAGTTCTCAGTGTTTCTGTGTTGCTTCGTATAGGATCTCCCAGCATCATCACTGTGCTGTCCAATCATTGTGTGCTAGGTTACCCTTATAGTGCGATGTGTGTTTGCACAAAGAGAAGCATGTGTGTCAAATATAAATAAGCACAGAACAGAAAAAGCTGCCAGTTTCTTCTATTTAGAGTCAAGTTAGTGTTTTGTGTCTTTGTTTGAGGCCTAATGTCAAGCAGAGGTGTGTGTAACTGCACTGCTCTGTTATATGTGTGAAATGTGTGCTTCAGCATCATCTTCGTCACTGCTGATTCCTTTGTGTCATCATGTGTTGAGAAGAGAGAACAGTTATAACGGAGGAGCAACAGGAAGCCCTGAAATCTGCATCAACAAGGAAGTGTTGGCTCACCAGTGATCCCAGCAGAGCCACTGGTTTGGCTCCAGTTGTTCTAGATTCAATGATGTTGTTCCTACAGATACATGTTAGCATCTTTATTGTAGTAAAGTCTTGTAATGTGAAGCTAGAAACAAGGCAGGAAACAGCTCCATGATCTGATCTTAATGATGTTGTTTTTATTTGTGTCTTTCAGAACTGGATTGAAACTATCAAAGGTCTAAAAACAGCCTCAACCCTCCCAAAGACAAACTTTACACACGTCATCTTTCAGCTACAATCTTTGTTGCAGGGATCTTCTGCCAAACAAGGCTGAGAGAAGATTTCTTACAGCTGTCATGTTGATGCTGTTTCAATCTTTGGGCAAACACACTCATTTATTAGGGCTGATATCAGGGCTGCACAAGTTCTTTGTGATCATGAATAATAGAAGTGTGCCTGTTGAAGATCATGTTTCTACATGATTATATGTCCTGTTATTGTTCTGTATTATATTCAGCTTTCAGCATCCTTTCCCAGCCCCTGTTACACCATCCATACAAAGCCAATCTGACTGTGAGCCAATGTGTTTGATAGTTTGTGTTGGATCAATAGATTTGACAGACTTGGTTCTCATCCAGAGGGAAACAGTCCAAATTCAGATCTAATGAAATGATGGAGGCTGTTTCCTACCACGGTGCTAATGTGTGACTAACAAGGCTCATGGTCTCCAGCAGACAAGCGCCTGGAATGAGGTGAGCTGAGTGTTGCTTTGGTGGGTCTGTGCCCACGTCATGCATCAGGATTCATATTGGCAATAGTTCATATCTCTGTTCTTTAGCCTTCATCACAAAGCTGTGAAGGAAAAACAAACATCTAACAGGATTTGATGGATGCAAAGTCCACTGAGCTCTTTGTCACTTACAAACTTGTCCAACCAACAAGAGCACAGATGAAAAACACAGTGACACTTAAAGGATTTTGCCATATATGAGCATAGATTACTTTCATATAGATTTGCAATGCAGGCTTTTGGTGAGCCGCTGGGTTCTGTCTAATAATCATCTCAGCATTTTACAATAGAATAGCTCTTTATTAGCTCTTCATTTATTGTTATTGGACATGAAACAAGGAAGCTGTGTTTCTCATTGGATGTTAGTTTCATGTTCATCAGGATCATTTTCTAAAGAGCTGATATTTAGACCATTTACTGCACTGGCTGCACATTCTGTCTACATTTCTCTGTATGTGCTGTGTTTGTCTTTCATATTTCTCCATATTGACACAAACAGTGAACAGCAGTAGATCTACTCTTCATCTGTTTTAGGCCCAGTGAAAGATCTGAAGCAGAAATGGTGTCATTAGGAGAAGAAGAACGGCGAGGAGGCAGCAGCTCTTAAAGATGAAACACAGCAACTTAGCCCTGAGCTCAGAGAGCTTCACATGAAAAAGCTCCTCAAGCAGATCATGTCAGAGGTTTGTCATCAACAGGAGGAACTGTTCATATCATAGAATGAAGGATGCTGTCAGCTGGATGAAGAAGGTTATTTAATGGCAAACGTTCACATTGAAGTCAAATTGTTGTGGTGTTGAACAGATTCATGGACTGATTGTCTCCAGAATGTTAGAAGAGCTTCAATGAATCATTAGAAACAACTTACAGCTGCACAGTTGTGTCAAACACATCTTTGTGTCATTTTTGTGTTTCTACATGTGACCAGTGTTGGGCAAGTTACTTTGAAATAGTAATTCAATTATAGTTACTAGTTACTTCTTCAAAAAGTAACTGAGTTAGTAACTCTGTTACAATATTCTAAAAGTAATTAATTACTTGGAAAAGTAACTATTGCGTTACTTTAAAAAAAAACAAAGAACGTTTAACCCTCTGGCGTCCAGGGTATAATTGGCCATTTTTTTACTACTCTTGATTTTCCCTCCACATTTTACCTTTAAAAACTATTTACTTTGTCTTGTTTGGTATCATTCTTTTTAGCAAAACCTCACGTGCCTGAATTTACAGTTATGTTCTCATTTTCTCATACTGTATAACCAGAATTGATCTAAAATCAAACAAAAAACATAAAATCAGAGTAGAAAAAGTTATATTTTTAACTGTAACAACCATAAACATGTTTAATGAATCATATTTCATAACTTCAAATGCAAATATTAATTGTCAATTTTAAAATCCTATGCACAAGTTTTGCAAACAACAAAGTTATTTGCATCCATTTACCTTTTACCCTTTTTTAAAATAACCATTTCAAACTATTTACAGAACAATCAGCTGTTCTTCAATAAGAGGCCACAAATTATTTGTGCCACTCCCAAAAAAATAATTTCTGTCCACTATAAAGGAGAACATCACAGCCTGATACCTGCAGGTCTGACAGCAGCAGGTGTATCACTCCTGTTTCTACCTGGAGACAGCAGTCGCCTCATTGTTCTGACACACAACACAAAACTATACACAACACTACACACTAACTACACAAGACAACACATTAACTACACACTCCAAACAAGCTAAACGTCACAAATCTCAAAACTCTCTCTCTCTCTCTCTCTCTCTCTCTCGCCGTCACTCCTAAAACTTATTTTTTGTTTTGCTCATAAGCAGAGAGTGCTTGCTAGCGCTAACGTGGCGAAACTATTGAGGAAAAACACGCGTATATATTGTTTATCATGACTCTGGTTTTATGTGGCCTATCGACACAATTTATAAACTGGTATATATCACCTTGTTGCTTTGTCTTGAAGTGGTCATGTGATTGGCTTACCACGACTACTTTATTCTTCCTCAGTCAAACAGCAGCACTCATGCGATTGTTTTGCCCCCTGAGCTCCAGGTGTTGTGCTGGACAGTGCTCGGGATTAGCGTCCGCGGGAGCGCACGCAGCTGCTTAAAGCTGTAGCGTCCAGAAGATGCGGTAAGCTGAACACAGCTTCAACCGTCTGTTTGTTGAAAAATAGTAACGGACCGCGTTTCCTTGTTAGTAACTGTAACGCCGTTGTAACGATAGGAATAGTAATTAGTTAGATTACTCGTTACTGAAAAACGTAACGCCGTTAGTAACGCCGTTACTTGTAACGCCGTTATTCCCATCACTGCATGTGACACACGTCTAAAACATGCACACAATTTGAAGACAAACAGGGATCATTTGTTCCCACAGCCAGATGCTGAGAGCCATTTCCTTGTAGTCCTGTGTCTATATATATGTAGCATTAGATGTTATTGGAATGATTGTCAGCTTTGATAGTTTCATGTATGTTTAGCTGGACGGCTGTTTGATCCTCCACATGTTTAAAGGTGTCCAGTCCTGAGACACTGGGGGTGGAAACAGCTGTGATGTCATTGGACTGTCACAAAGACAGAAGTGCATGAAGTGAGCAGCCAAGGAGCCGCTGATGTTTTGGATTCAACAGCATTTGAAAGGTTGACACAGACACATTTGCACATAGAAAGCTGAATTTGTCATATGCCACAGTGAACTCACTGTTCAGTGTTTTTCAGGAAGCTTCTTAACTGCCTCTGCTGCCAAACAAGCAGCTGATGTCCTTGAGAAGAAGCTGAAGAAGTCTTCAACAACAAATACAGGAAGTGGACTTTCAAATACTAGATTCACTTTAGACTCACACAAGAAATGACTCAACTAGCTGTGTTTGATTGACTCCTTTGACTCTATGAAAGCTCAGTGTGTGTCTGTACACAGACTGTTGTGTTGGACTATTATTCAGTTGTTTTCAAATGTCTGCATCTCAGTGTAGATGAGGCTGGGGGTCATGGGAGGCCACCATAGCAGTCTCTTCAACATCATGACATCATCATAAATGCTGCTGGACTGTCTGATGGGCTGACGGTGAAAAAGCCGTCGGGAAGGAAACAGAAGACATTTCAGAGGCTGCAGCAGATTTCTTTGATTTGGGGCCTTTTTCAGCTTTATTGGACAGAGCAGTGAAGATAAGTGACAGCAAAGCAGAGGGAGAGAGAAAGGGGGCGTGGTCAGAATCAAAGCCAGGCCAGCTGCTCTCCACCTCGTGGCACATGGTCACCTGCTCATCCTAGTGAGCTCCACCAGCAGCCCTTTCACACAGTTTACACTGTCAAACACTGTGTGTGGACCTCAGCTAACAATAGGCTCCATTTAAGTCTGGACTACATGCTTTTATATTGAGGCAGATTTTTACCTGTTTTTATTCCATCAGCAGCTCAACATCATGAGCAGCTTTGACATAAAGACATCAAACTCAAGCTGACTTTAAACTGGATCTACTTTTAATACAGGGGCTCAAAAACAACCAACATCTTTATTATATATCAGGACAGAAAGTCATCTCAAATGGAAAACAGCTTTATTTGGAATAATCAGCACTATCAACTGGTTTGGGATCTCCACCAGTTTCATGTCTTTCCAGCTTCTCCAACAAAGTTCCTGTAAAATCAGCATCTTTATTGGTTTGATAGTGATTGATTATTCAGTCCCAATCTGCTGTCATCTAAAGAACAAAATGATGTTTCTATGAGTCAAAAAGCTCCAGATGTTGTTCACAAAGAAAACAAAGATTAGGAAGTTAAACACAAAGTGTTTGGAGCCAAAATGTTCCCAAGCTGCTCTTTTTGAAATGGCAGAGGTACAGTGGTGTCTAACAGCACACTGTGGAAGGCAAACATGTTCTTGTTGGATGAAACTTCATGAATCCTTTGTAGATTTGAGCTTTTGGAGCCTTTCTTTTCTCTTCAGGTGTACAGAGGCTGAGGAGGCAGGTGAAGCAGGTGGAGCTGTTGTAATGCTGGCAGAGGGTGTGTCTTAGTAACTCTGTGAGGTAGAACTGGATCCAACATTGTGGATGTGTTGATGTTGGAGCCATTAAGATTCTCTGCACACTGTAGGATTTCCCTGTGATTCACTGCGGGGGCATTTTGGAGTCTGTCAATGAAACTCTTCATATTTGTGTTTGACACCAGTTTATAGAAACAGACAAATGTGTCATGCTTTTGTTCGGCCTCCACAAATATACACATTTGTTCATTGGTTGGACTTTTTGGAAGGAGACACATTGAAAACCATGTTAATAAGATCTTGTTGTTTCCTGTGGATCCGACACAGAGAGTGGACTTCAGACAGAAAGCGTGGAAGAGATTTTAGAGGCCGTGTGTGGCAACAGGAAGTTTCTGTATGTTTGCTGATCTTCCATGTGGAAAACAACACGTGATGTTTGTGAAGTTCTACAATGATCATTGTTCTGACAGCATTTTGAGTGGGAACAGTTCAAACTGGGAGTAGTGGGAGTTATTTACTGATTGAAACAAGCTGAATGTTTCTGTGCACGATGAAGATCAGCAGCTCAGCTGATCAATGAATTGACATCTATCAGTCATTTCATGAGATGAAGTCATCAGCAGACATTTGTTCTAACTGTGTGATAAATGTCAGAACGTCAGGGCTCTGCTTTAGTCACTACTTGATGATCATTGGCTCATTGTTGAATCACGTGGCCCAGTCTGACCTCTGACCCTTTGCTGCAGGTCTTCTGTGTTATCTCCACTTTCATGTCTGATCTTCTGCTGTATCGTCCAAAATAAACATCTGAATCATTTCCAACACTTCAGCAGATCTTTAGTTTGGGCAGCACAGTACAAAATAACACATATTGTACTATACTGCCCACTTCCTGATCTTATTGGATCTGTGTGTGAGGTTGGTGAAGGAAACACATGTTTACTGAGTGAATCGCTGCCATTAGGAACTAGTTTTTATATCACAGCCTAGAAATCACACAGGACCATTTCTGCAAGTGAAAAGTCCTAATTGGAGGAAAATCATTGTGTAGTTTGTGCGACTGAAGAATTGTCCCAACTACATGTGCTGCTGACCTTTGACCTTTTCTTTAGGTGCACAGAGGAGTCTGTGGAAACATCCTGAGGCAGTGCTACAGATGTCTTCAAATAAAGTGGTGTATTATCCATGTTTTCTATGGATCACATCAATATCCTGATCTAACAAGCCCCCTTTTTGTGGATTTTAGAGCCTCTGACTTTTGCTGCGTCTGCGTCTCATTTCAAGCACAAGAGCAAGAAGTGGATGAAGAAATGGGGCGAGTGGGGTCAGTGTGGTGCATGTCAGCTGTGCTCATGCTTTCACAAAGAACATGTGTATTCATTGGCAGCATTAAGCTGCACTTTAGTCTTCATAATAATAAAGTATTGTGACTTTATTATTGTGAATCCTCACAGTCATGTTGCAGCTCTGCTTTGCTTTAAGAAAATGTTCTACCAGGATGTTACTTTCCTAAACGTGTTCTCCAAATGTTCCCAAAGACTTTGTTCTAAGTAGTTCTACATGATGAAACATTCACACTAAGTTTAAGAAGGACACACAAACACCATCTGTGCTTTCATCATGTGTACAAACGTGTTCAGATGTCAAATGTACCGTGAATGGATGCAAATGTGGATCGTTCCAATAAAATGAGACAGTTTTGTAAGTGGATCCCAGTTTGAAGTTCATTGAAACCTATAAGAACATGTTATTCAAACCAACTTTATCCAACAGGAAGAAGCATCAGGGGAACAGGAAACATTCAAACATGTTTACTGTAAGAACTGCACAAAGGAAGGAAACACAATCCTACACACGAGCACTTTAAAATGGACATTTAGCTTTTCAAACATCAGGGAGTGCTGCAATAACAACACTGTGCCCATTCTGATCAGACTGAAAGATTTATAGAGATTTATCCATGTGCTGGAAAAGGATTTGATATCAACATATATGCAGATTAGTAGGAGCATTTTCTTCATATTGATTTAGAGTTCAGTACTAGGAATATGTAGAATTAACATCTGTGTACATGACGAGTGATGAAAACTTCCAAAGGACGTCAGAATTGGTGTCTCTATCTGTGACTGTCCCAGAGGAACCTACCTGAGGGATTATTAAAGATCTGTCTATCTAGAAAGACTTGCATTGATTCACAGTGTACAATTCT
Organism: Oreochromis niloticus; assembly: GCF_001858045.2. Lineage (NCBI taxonomy): Eukaryota > Metazoa > Chordata > Actinopteri > Cichliformes > Cichlidae > Oreochromis > Oreochromis niloticus. The sequence goes on along the minus strand of NW_020327445.1, from coordinate 65,624 downwards.
TTCTAATCTATTAACATCTTCCTCCAAATCCTGTTTCTGCTGCATCAGAAGGGCTCAAACCTCCTGCTGTTGTCTGCTGGACCATCAATTCTACTTTATGATGATCTTCAAAGATAAAAACGTGAGTTTATTTGTGAACTCTGTGAAATGATGTTTAGTTTGAACCAATCCTGTGTCAGCTGCAGCCACATCATTGCCACGCATACAAATGGCTGCGTTCCTGTTTAGATCTGCTGGCTGTCAGTGGGCTTCATTCCATTTCAGACTGCCGGTGGTCGCTGTGATCTAAACTCAACATGGCTCCTGTGTTAGAAGAGCCTCTGATTTTAAACTTTGCACATTGAACAGTTTCTTTGCAACACTATGGAGCTACCAGCCCAGTATATGTAGCCCACAGTAGATGGAGTTATCAAGCTGCACTGACAAACATCAGGACTCATGTGATCCCTACATGTGGACCTTTCACACATGGATCCAAGTGCAGATTCAACTCTGCATTACATTTGACTTCAGCTGTTACACACTTTCATTTTCTAGCTGTGTCACTTCCTGCTTTTTGGATCAGAGAGTTTATCCATGTCCACAAATGTTTGGCTGCATGTTTGTATCATCTATATTTTCCAGTCTTCATACAGCCGATATTTCATGTGGACTCCAATCTGCCACCTGCCATCACGTTTTCAGGGTTCATTCAGTGTTGAAATGTAGGACAAACAGCAGCACATGTTCTCTAAATGTTTGCAGTCATTTTAAATGAAGCTGATACTACATGAGACATTTTGCACATTTATTGTCTTTGAACAGAGAATAATAAAGCCATCAAACATATACAGGCTGTGCAAATACAAACTTCTGTGGTGCATTTGATGACCTGCAGAGGAGAACAAGTCGGGCTTTTCAGCCCTAACACAACCTCTTTGTTCTCAATGCTACAAAACCTTCAAAGGCTGATATGCAAGTTTGCATGAATCACCAACACAGTTGTGTTTGTTTCTAGTATAGTTATAAATAAGCTGATCAAATATCTGCTGACTGATTAGATCCAGTATCTATTACAGATGAACTGGACATCACAGCATGTTGTTAATCCGTCATATCAAACTAAACAGTGTTGCTGGTGTAAATATCCTTCAATAAAGTCAGATGAGGGCTGCTGTTGCCAGGTAATGATGATGTCACACTGGATCTTCTGATCTTTAGCATCGTAGCGCTCGGAGTCTGATGTTGGCTCATGTGTTGTCAGACACCAACATGACGTTCTACTAGTCAAGGCCTCAGCTTAACCCACTGATGCTGATCACACAGACCCACTAATAGAACTGTTTGATCAGGTTTATGCAGCGTCACCATTAATGTCACATTTAATCACATTTACATTACAAGCCCACTACAGCCATTATCAACATGTTAAATTACATTATACATCTGCACTGATTTAAAGTATTTTAACCTGGTTCATTGTTTCCACCTTAACAGTTCATTCCTCTAATCAAACAAGATATTTGACCCTCAAAAAAATGTACCAACAAATAATTTTGCAATAAAATATTTTTCAGCTTTTACAAGTGAAATCAAACAAGTGTATTTACAGTGAAACCAGAATGAAGCTGCTCATATAGAGTCCAACCCAGGCTAAAGTAAGTTCAGTAGAGCAGCATCATCAAAGTGTCGGCTCTCTGAACACGGTGCAAGATCGCCATCTGGAGGACAAAACTAGTTTTTCTCCTCGTCAACGTCAAGACGACGTCATTGTGTTTTAATGAAGATGACAACCAACTGCAGCTTCAATCATTGAATTGACAAGAAGCACTATTTTAAGACTTCAGATTTCTCAAAACAGAAACCTTCTCAGTATCAGCAACACAGCAGCTTCCGCAGGGCTTCACCATCCAGAGCAGCAACGCATGGAAATCACATGAAATCTCCTTTTTTCACCTTCTTCTTCCTGTAACAAGATCCTCAGTCTGCTGCTGTTTCTTTTGTGGAGGCAAATCCATCCTGTGTTTCCTTCAAAGCACCATTTCCACTTCAAAGCTGTGAAAATATGTCAGATGAAGTTACCTCTTTACAAAGTGATGATGATACTGTGGCACTTGGCCACAACAAGAATTTCTCAGATTAGTAACTGAACTGTGATCCAAACTGAGCAATGCTTTACTTTGAGAAGCATCCACCTGAAGGGTCTGTGCAGCCTGGATCTGCCCCAGCATCTGCTTGGAGAACGAAAGTCAGGATCTGATTGGCTGTGAGCAGCATGCGAGAGCAAAGCTGGAACACCTGAGCAGTGTTGGGTAAGTTACTTTAAATTAGTAACTTAGTTACATTACCAGTTACTTCTCTAAAAAAGTAACTCAGTTACTTCAAGTTACTCGTTACTTTCAGAGTAACTAGTTACTAGGGAAAGTAACTGGTTTTACTCAGAATTCTCTTGTTAATGTGTTGCTTCCGTAACTGGATACCCAGCAAGATTGCCAGTCTTCTAGCTTGCTTACTTGCCACAAGTGCACTGTGCCACCTACCAATAGAAAGGAAAAAATAATGTGCACATTTCCACGAGAGAAATCCCACGCCTGGACCGTCGTTGACCGCCGCCATGATTCTAGCCTGCTTTTTTCATCCAACACAAAAACTGCAGTCGTGGTGCTTTTGATTGTACTCAGAACTTGGAAATTCTGCCTTCTGAATAGGAAGATGTAGGTAACACCAGACTGCAGATGAGCTGCATACAGAGCTGGACTGGGACAAAACAATCGTCCCGGGCATTTTGACTAGAGACCGGCCCACCATTATAGGAAAAATCATAAAGCCTTTGAATGAAAATAAACACTGTTGTGACAGTGATGTACACTGTTCTGGTGGTATATATGTATCAATCTATCAATTGTTTGTTGTAAGACGCAGATAATTATTTTTTTAAAAGCGAGACATTTTAAATGAGAATAACAAAGAAAAGTATTTCCTTGTCCCCCCCTTTCCCTGTTAATGCCCTACCTGGCCCCCTGGCAACACTTTGATAGACCCGCCCCTGCACAGTTACCAGCTGTCAGCTACGTAGAAAAGGATCCTGGTGTTATTTGTCTCTCAGAAACAGTTCATAACTTCCCTTCAACTCATTCATGTCACCTAAAAGGTAAACCTGTTTCTCCATCACCTGTTCAGCTCTGATGATTCAGTAAGGACATCTCCTGGTTTCATCTGCATGTTTCCCTCTCACCAGATAACAAAACTGATATCATGACCAGCAGCTTTACAGCTGTGGCTCCAGCAAACATCAGCTGATACTAGAAATTAATATTAAATAAATTCTAACAACAGCTGATCAAGCTTAAACGTGCTGCTGTTGTTTAACGCGACCTCCCCTGGTTTCCTCTTTCTGGCGCAAAGTGGGCGATAAATAAACAAGAGAGAAAAGCCGATCAGCTGATCATTGATCAGTTTCGTGATTGAAGTAGAAACGGGAGAGAGAGGAGAGAGAATGAGAGAAGAAGAGGCAGCTGTGCAGCTCCAGCTTTGTGTCTTTTTCATTGTAGCTGAAGTCCGGAACAAACTGTGTTCCTTTTCAGCTCAATACGAAACAGGAAATACTTTCTTACGGGACGGTTGGCAACTCTAATAATTAACCGTATGAACAAAATAAAGTTCAACATCAGTAACATAGCACCCACCCAGCTGTATAGAAACTCCGTCATGCTAGCTAGCACACAGTACGAAAATGTCAGCATACCGAAAATAAACTCCACCTAAACTTGGTTTATATCTGACCCAGATAGACTGCAGGTCATAACTTCTTACCTGAAGTTCAGTTCACCTGACACGCGGACCGGCGGCCGCTTCGGGTCTCTCCTCTTGCCTCCCTTTTCCTTCATCCACCTGCTGGCTTCCACCACTTGCTAATGAATCTGTGGAAGCTCCGCGATAGCCACCACACGAAGTAACGAATAACGAGCCTATCTAAATCCCAGTAACGAGTAACGCGTTCCTGGTTTTGGCATAATAACTAGTTACCGTGCTCGTTACCACAATAATAACGTAGTTACTGTAACGCGTTACTTAATAACGCGTTAGTCCCAACACTGCACCTGAGGACAGGTTTGAAGAAGCAGGGAGTCAGTGCAGACAGAAAGCCTCAGAGCTTTGAAGGAGAGGCTGCAGGAGCCCAGAGCACAGACTGGATATCAGAGATGGCCTGTTTGGAGTGAGTGTATTTGGAGCAGATGGTGGAGCGCTCAGTTTCTCAGTGGAGTCATGTTTCAGTCCTGGACGCTGATGCTTGTTTGTTTGAAAGGACACAGATGGACCTTGTTTCCTTCTTTCCTTCCTTTTTGTGTCCTCTGTGCTTCATCTGCTGCTCTTCACTCTGTTACTTTGGACTGATTTCACTCACACTTTGTTTCCATGGTTTCTGTGCGTCACGCTGACAGCACGTGAACAACACGACATGTTTGATCTCAAAGAAGGAGCAGCATCCTCTCTCCAACCTGTTTCTCCATCTTCTACAACACCTGATTCATTCCAGTTTCTCTGCTTTGATTCATGTCAACATGAAGCCTGAGCGTCTGTGATGAACACACTATCAGCATCACTGACATGTTTCATCATTTAAAAACACTTCCTGTCACTGTGGTGGTTACAGTGACATCATGCAGTTTGTGTTTTGACCTCCAGAGGGCGACAAATCAGCACAGACAGAGAGCTCCATTCAAACTTTGCTGCCATCAGTAATAATTCTTCAAATATAATCATCAGTGTTTGAGCAGTTATGATATCAGGGACAATCTAGACATGTGTGACAATACTGAACATGTCACATGACACACCTTAAACATCATGTGATCCACTCTCAGTCTGCACTTTCATTCATAACTTCATGAATTTATGATCAGTTCAGTGCTGAAATATTCAAACGCTGCAGGATGAAGAACAACAAAGTGATGACACATGTTTGTGTTTCAAACAGGAAAACCAGCAGAAATAAATCATCTCTGGACAACATGACAGAGATTAGTGAGTTTCCAAGTTGCACTTGAATGCAGCACAGACAGCTTCTGATGTTCGTGATTGTAAACGTGTCCTCAAACGCCTCTCTGACTCCTTCCTTCCTGCTCAAAGTTCCTCTTTTCTGACCTTGGTGTTTGTGACTGATGCGGATCGTCTCCGTGTGAAGCTCCGTGTGAAGGTAACGTTAGCAGTGTGTAATGTTTCCTGGCTAACATCAGCTGTGTGCAGCTTAGTTCAGCACAAATCTGCCGCTCCATAGTTCACGGTAACGGACTCATGAGGTCGACCGTTAAACGCTCTCCCGCCATTTTGTCTGTGTGCGCGGATGTGTAGGTTTTTGTTATCACTGTCATCTCATCAATAGCTTATTTGTAAAAGATCTCTGTTCATAGTTTAGTTGGATTTTAAAACTCTGTAGTTGGACAGTTTTATTTTTGGACTGATGCTAAAATTCTTGCTGATAGTTTCTGTCCAGGTTTTGTACTCGACATCCGCCATTTTGGACGTGATAAGCTGTAGAGCACGTTCAGAAAGAGAAACCAGAAAGAGAAACTGTTTTATTAATAACCTCTATCAGATAGAAGAATATGAAAAAAAACAACCACAAATAGGATAAAAACTTTAAATTACTTGAATTTTTAAAATCACCAGCATCTGTTGACACAATATTTCATCATTTCAAATTTTTGTTTTCATTTTCTCTTCCTAGTTACTTCTGTCTCCTTCTCTTCAGTCTCCTTGTCACCTTACGTCTCACTCCTTAACTGAAGTTATAGTCCTAACATAAGGAATCCCACAAACATCCTTTATTTAATCTCTGTATTGTCACAGTTAGTTATTATCATCAGATCAGACATGAGACAACAACACAAGCTAACATCATGTCAGCTAACATTAGACGATAGCATCATAAAACTTTAAATGACTTTGCCTCTCATCAACAGTTTGATTACATTCTCACATCACAAGTTTATTTGCTAAGTGTGAGTCTGCCCACATTAGATCCACTTTTCAGCAGGTGGAATAATGTGTAGTACTGCTGTGTTTAGCAGCATGTTTTGCAAATTACTGCATTTTGTTTGACTTCCTTGTGAAATCCAAAAAACCCCCAATAAAATTACATGAGGTATAAATAAAAGCCAAATAAAAGAAAGAAAAAATAAAATCCTCCTGGATCTCGGTACCTCCAGGAGCAGCGGGTCAGCTGACCTGAGAGACCGACACAGTGTGTGGAGATGAAGAAGCTCAGAGAGCTACAGCGGGGCAAGACTGTGAAAGCATTTAAAGACAAACGGCACAAATTTTAAAATGAACTCTAAAAGACACAGGCAGCCAGTGCAGGGAGGCCAGCACAGGGGTTATATGCTCTCCCATACAAGTTCCTGTTAGGAGTCATGCAGCAGCATTTTGAACCAGCTGCAGACGTGAGAGCAACAACTCACTGAACCCCACATAAAGTGCGTTACAGTCGTCCACGTGGGAAGAAATAAAAGCATGGATCACTGTTTCAAGCTGCTGCTGTGAAAGAAAAGATTTGCCAGTCACCTTAAATGACAAAAACTGGACTTCACCACTGCTCTGATTTGGTTGTCCAATTTAAAATCACTTAAAACCAAGATCAGTAACAACAGGTTTAAAAGAGAGGAGGAGGACTCGCAGGGACCACTGGGTCCAAACACCAACAACTCTTTTTTTCTTTTCATTAAAATGTAAAAAGTTTCGAGCCAACCAAGGTTTAATGTCATCTAGGCATGTCATGAGAGATGCCACCCTTCTGCTTCAGTGTCAAATAAATTTGGCAGTCATCGGCATAACAATGAAATGCGATCCCATGCCTTCTAAGGAGGCATTAAATACAGTAAAACGAGCAGTGGCCCTAAAATTGAGCCCTGTAGGACACCGCATGACAGAGGAGCAGAAGATGATTTGGAACCGAGAAGGCTGACAGAGAAAGTTCTGACAAATAAACCAATTGAGTGCAGTGCCACCAATACCCACCACCAATGTTCCCTCTAAACTGCGCACGTGCGCAATTGCGCACTGTTGGCACAGTCTCTGCGCTGCGCACACAAAAAAATTCTAACCTGAATTGAAATTAAAGTAATTCACATTCGTATATACGCAGCTAATCAACGTGGTTGACAGGCTATGACAGCGTCCTTATGTGCTGACACCGGTGTTTTAGCTAGCAAAGCGGCGTGGCTGATGTGGAGTGAAGCCACGTTAATGACAACGTGTCCAACCATTGGAGATGTGAGCAGGACAGACGGAACAACTGACGGACAAAGTGTGGACTTTATACCAGTTTTTAAATTGTGTTGATCGGCCACGTAAAACCAGAGTTATGATAAAAATATCTGCAATGTTTGGTTTTCTTCCTGAATACTGTCGTTGTTTATATTTACTGCGGGAAGAAACGGTAAAAACGGCGTTTTATAAGGAAAACGTTCGAAAGCCTGTGAGCAAAGACGAAACCATAACACCCCACCCTTTGCCATTGGTCGAAAAATGTACCATGTCGACCAATCAAAACATGGCATTTAGTTGTTAAGAAACGGGAGGAAGTTTTAGGAGTGACGGCGGTGTTTTGAGATGTGAGAGATTTGCAACGTTTAGCACAAATCTTGTGTAGTTAGTGTGTAGTGTAGTCAATAGTTTTGTTGTGTGTCAGAACAATGAGGCGGCTGCTGAATGTTACAGGTGTTACAGCAGTGATACATCTCCTGTTGTCAGGCCTGCAGGTATCATAGTGGACAGAAATTATTTTTTGGAGTGGCACAAATAATTTGTGTGGCATCAGATTTGATGCAGAACAGCTGATTGTTCTGTAAATAGTTTGAAATGTTTATTTAAAAAAACACCTTGGCTGCATTTTTAGCTGCAAAAAACTTTGTTTGCAAAACCCAGTAACTTTGAAGAAGTAACTATATAATTAATTGCCCAACATTGGTCATTATATACTATATTTGGCAGACAGAGTTACAGACTCTGTCCCCGACCACAGACTCATAATACATGTCATAGTTTCATTAACAAAAAGAAAGAAAGTTGTGTTTTCCAAATTGGAGTTCAATTTATTTTTACTTCCAATAGTGTTAACATACTACACAGGTCAATGACTAGATTTTTTTTATTTTCATTGTAAGTGGGCTAAAGCAGTTAATTAAAAGTAGTCTAACATAAATGTAAATGCTGTAATTTGATTACTTTAATAAACCATGTAACTTGGATGGATTCGATGCTGGCGTGACCACAGTGCACACGTCTGATGTCGCTCACAGTGGTCCAAGGGACGCTCAGGGAGTGTGTGTGTTCCCTCAGACACGTGAAATATTAGGCTATGTCCACACGTACACGGGTATTTTTGAAAACGCAGATTTTTCTATGCGTTTGCACCTTTCGTCCACACGTAAACGGCGTTTTCGGTCACTGAAAACGGAGATTTCTAAAAACTCCGGCCAGGGTGGATATTTTCTAAAACTCCGTTTTTGCATTTACGTGTGGACGAGAAAAACGGAGAAAACGCAGCGTCAAAGGTGTGCGCCTTTTTTGACGTCACAGTGTGCGCCACGTTGTTTTTTCGGTGAAATGAATTTCTACAATACTGTTGCTGTTAATTGTCCTCTCTGCACTGTTTAAAGGCTTACATATACACACACAGTTACTGTCCCTCCACACATACGACTCGGTTCGGCTTCTACGCCCCAGCTTTGTTTACTATTTCCCACCGAGGCTTCTAGACTTCTGATTGGCCAACATTTCTATACGGTTAGGAATATAGCGCCACCTGCTGCTTTGGCATGTTCCTAGCAGCGTTTTCCTTCATTTCTGCCTTTACGTGTGGACGGGATTATTTTTTAAAACGAAAACGGAAAATCTCCGTTTTCAAAAATACCCGTGTACGTGTGGACATAGCCTTAGAGGGAACATTGCCCACCACATCACTTAATTGAGAAATTAGAATATTGTGGTCTTCGGTGTCAAAAGCAGCAGTTAGGTCAAGCAAGACCAGAACAACATGGTTACCAGAATCACATGCCAGAAGGATGTCATTAAAAACCCTCAATGATGCAGATTCATTGCTAGGAAGGGTTTCAAAACCTGACTGATAAACCTCAAGGATGCCGTTATCATCTAGAAAATCTTTCAGTTGACTAAAAACAATTTTCTCTAAAACCTTGGAAAGTAAAGGCAGCTTGGAAATAGGCCTATAATTAGCTAAAACTTTGTGATCAAGGCCAGGTTTCTCAGCCCTTTGAGGTCCTCACCAAGAAAAAAAAGCAATGGAATTATTTTTTCATTTCTTATTGATTTGGGTGAGTAATAACCACAATCATTTTTTTAATAGACCCTGTAGTTTTTAAAATATTGATTGCTACCAAACGGTTGAGATGTCACTTGAGATGTCATGCAAATACAAGTACATTAGATTATACAGTTGAAAAAATGAAATAAAGAGCCAAATTAAAATTAAATGAATAACAAAAACTATCCACAGCATTGGATACAGTTTATTTCTAGCAGCATGCCAGTGAACATTGCTGTTTTCATTCCATCAAAGACAGTATAATATCAAACAATAAAATATGGTAAATGGCCTGTATTTGTATAGCGCTTTATTAGTCCCTAAGGACCCCAAAGCACTTTACACTACATTCAGTCATCCACCCATTCACACACTGGTGATGGCAGCTACATTGTAGCCACAGCCACCCTGGGGCGCACTGACAGAGGCGAGGCTGCCGGACACTGGCGCCACCGGGCCCTCTGACCACCACCAGTAGGAAACGGGTGAAGTGTCTTGCCCAAGGACACAACGACCGAGACTGTCCGAGCCGGGGCTCGAACCGGCAACCTTCCGATTACAAGGTGAACTCCCAACTCTTGAGCCATAGTTTTTTCATCTGCAAATGTGAAAAATGTGCTACAGCACAAAATACTCACATTCAGGCCACTTCTGATTGAATGCTACTGTGCAAAATCAGTTTTGTTTTGTTTTTTAAAAAAGAGAAAAAAAACCAGTGCAAATCAAGCACATCTGCTTGTGTTTTTGGTCATTGGGGTCTTAGGGTGTAGCATTTATTTTGTGGTCTTGGAGAGCTGGATCATGTTAATCAAATTAACACTTAATTGGATTTATCAACAGCAATGGATAAACAATGATTTTATAGCAAATAATCAATATTAATAACATTTAGGTTATGTTAGCATTAGCACCATGAAGGGACAAATCAGCCGTTCGGCTGACCACTTTAAAAAAAAATTTAAATATTTAATTTCACTTTTTTAATGCAAAAATTATATCTTCCTATCTTAGTTTAATCAAAAACACTCAAAATATGTTGGATGTTTTTTATTCCTGACTTCCTGTTTGGGAGAGGTATAAGAAGAGCCAACCTTTTACATTCACAGCGCCTTCTGGTGGATTTTTCTGGCATTACAGATGTAAACCAGGCTATCTGTCAGCTCTTTCTTACTTCAGAAACATGGGTTAAACAATTTCTCTTCCACGAAGTAATCTGATAAAAACCTATCTTTTTACCCGTCGCCTTCCCGTGGCTGTCATGCGGCTATTGCAGTTAATAATACAACAGCTATTTGCCATTATTTGTGTCTTTTTATCGCTGTGTGACTGCTTGCACTAGTACCGCTTGCCACTCGTTCCCAGAATCCTTTGTGCTTTTACCCCGGAATGACGTCACATTTTCAGTCTCTATAATGGCGGTTGTTGATGGATGTGGCTCTGATGCAGCCGTGGTAGCTGCTGATAATCACGATGCTATTGGCAGAAATAATGGAGGAAATCGGGACCATAAGCTAGTTTGTGTCTTAGCACATTTGCGCCGCTGTGTGTTTTTGTGGTCTTCTTTTGCAGCTATTTCAGTGAATGTTAGTCGGAGTGCGGTGAAACTTGGTGTTTGGAATCGGTGATAGCTCTGGAAGCTAACTAGCCTTTCTTTAGCCGGTTACATGAAGTGTGGAGAATTTCTGGTTCGGTTTTGTTTGTTTATGGACTTTTGGGCATTTACGTAACTACTCTTTTAATCATTGCTTGTTTCGTGTGTTTGGTGGTTGTAGAAATGGTTTCTATCAGACTTTAGCTGAGACTTCTGTGGATACCACACGTCTTTTGCCCCCGGTACGGGAGCGCGGGGCTTATTAAAGTAAATTTGTAAGAATCAGGAATTTAAGTTTTTCTCTCTTTTTCATTTTCTTTTGCTAACTGTGTTTAACAGGAACGTGGTCATTGAAAGCATCACAGTCGGTGCTGCTGTTTCCTGTGTCTGTACAGAGTTTGATCTTCATCACATGATGTTCGTCTGTCTCAGCATCTGTTTCTCTGACTGCAGCTGTGTTTGGAACATCCAATCCTCCAACACCTCAACTCTGCTGATCCTCTTTGAATCCTGGATCAGGAAGTTGAATATTTGGTCTTTAAGTTTCTGTGTTTAACTCAGTCTTACTTGGAGCTTCATGAGTGCAGCTCCTGTTCAGACAGGTGTTCACAGGGACAGGTATTAATGACCTTCCTGTTCCACATGTGTAAATGTGCTGTTTGTGCCACGTGATGCTGCAGGATCTGTTAACATGATGGTAACATCTGTTCTAACAGCAGCTGTCACAGTTTGTCAAACGCCTCTCTGGCTGTTTCCTTCCTGTTCAGAGTTTACTTTCACTTCCTGAACTTTGTGTCTCTGACTGATGCTGATCGTCTCCGTGTGAAGCTCCGTGTTGAGGTAACGTTAACAATCTGTAATGTTTCCTGGCTCACATCAGCTGTGTTAGTTCAGCACAAATCTGCCGCTCCATAGTTCACGGTAACGGACTCACAGCTGGACCAACGAGGCCGAGTGTGTCCGCCATGACCTGTTAGTCTGTGATCAGAGTCTGAATGAGAGCAGCAGCAGAGTTAGCTGATGGTCAGCAGCTGAACTCAGAGTCGTTGTTCTTCCTGATGACTGAAGGCAGCTTTTCCTGCCTCCATCAGTCTGTGGAGGAGGTGGAGAGGAGCCGCTGCTCTCCCCTCACTGACTCTCTGACTGTGTCCTGAGCTCGATGGAGAGACTCTGAGCTCTGAGTCTTTATACTCACAGACTCACAGAGAGTCACAGCTGGTTTGATAGATTATTATTTATCACAGGTGGAGTTTAGATGTAGATTAAACATGTAAACCTCTGATTTTATAAAAAGTGCGTCACAAAGAGTTGGCTCCGCTCCAACAGGAAGTGATGTTTCCACCACAGAGAGTCATGTGACTCGGACTGTTTCCTCCAGCAGACGGTTAACCAGTGTAGAAACACAGAGAGCTGTAACGTCACAGTAAGAGGACCGTTTGGTTTATGAGGACAGCAGCTGCTCACAGAGGAGACTCATCACAGCTGCTGTAATGTTATTAAACATCTGTCTGTGCATCACTCTGATACTTACACATTATATTTCAGTAGAAGTCACTTTATTATCTTTTAAGTCTTATTGAGATTTAAGACTCATTTCAAACACAGACCATCTGCTGTCATGGCAACAAAAAACAGTTTATTTTTCGATTAGAGTTTTCATATTTCTAAACACTAACATAAATAACCTATATAAATACCTAAAATAAACCTAAATAAATTTTGTCCTCACGGTCTTATAATATATTTACGTATAAACAGTTGAATAGATGTATTTGACCAATAAGAACAAAGTAGATAAAATCAGACCTGAGTAATGATCTCAGCTCAGCCTGAGTCTGTGTAGTTAATCAGAGTTTAACATCAGGATGAAGTTAAACTCTGATTAACTGTCTGCTCTCTTTGATATAACCTATCCATGCTGCAGTTATGTTAAACTAACAGCTGACATTTAACTAGAAAAGTTCTTTATTAATCACATATTAAGATAAGATGAAAATAAAGTGCATAGTGATGATCTGTAGAATAATAACAGTGGATAGTTTCAGCTCTGAGTACAGGGTGGAGTTTGTGGTGCAGCATGTAGGACAGTGTGTAGATGGAGGCAGGTGGAGACTTTATTCTTGGACTGATAATTCTTGCTGATGTTTCTGTTGTTACCTGTTGTTGTTGTCGCCCGTGTGTCTGCTGCTGCTGCTGAAGTATTTGTAGTTGTTTCAGCACAGAGAGCAGCGCACAGATTTATGGAGTGTTTGTGCTACGATTATTCAGCATCTCCATAACAGTGACTTTGACTCATGCAGTGTAAATCAATGTTTGGCTTGTGTTTGTGGGACTGAGGATAAACCAGTGGCTGTGGGTCCTTTTCCACAGCAATGGTTAGTTTGTACATTTCCTCTTTTCAGCTCCTGGTACGTCCAGCTCAGTATGTTAGTTTGATTTCATGTAGGACACTTACAGCTGATAGGCAGAGCCACACTCGTCTTTTATTGTGTCTCAGGCTGCAGGATACTTATAATTCAGTTTGTTAAATATAATTGATGAAGTTATCTGAATATGTTATCTGTGTCTGTCGTGCATGTTTGAACCTGTGCAGCCTTTGAGTTTGTTTAATCTTTACAGTCCACTTACACTCAGACAAACAGCAGCTTCACTGCATTTATGTTTGTCTGCTTAGACACAATCACTGCTGTGTTTTAGTGCCTCTGCTGAACTGCAGCTTGCAGATGAAAGCTGTGTCTCAGATGGATGTTAGTCCAACACATCACACACGACCTCTGCAGCTCTCAGTCGATGTGCACATGAATGATTTGTGTTTCCTCTGCAGGTAGAAAGTGTGTGTGAGCTGATGTGAGCAGCATGGATCAGTGTGAGGACAGAGAGGAGGGAGTCCCTCCCTCTAAAAGCACTCTGTGTGGGGAACATGAGAGCCAGACCAAAGCTCAGAGGTGAGATGACCATCTCTAACTGTCCATGACTCTTCTCCATGTCACAGCTCAGCACTCACATCACTGCTCCATCATTATTCACAGGAACCAACGAGGAAGAAAACGCAAACATGAATCTGAACCCATCTGTGCGTCCTTAAAGAGTGACCGGTTTAATGGTCACATCATTGATTTTAAAGCCCAGCCTGTGTCTGCTGCAGAGAGGTGAGCTGTTAGTAACATGAACTGATGTCAGTTTGGTTTCTGATTTAAATGAACTGATGATGTTGTTTCTCTAAACTCCATCTCTGGATCAGTCAAAGATCTAAAGACACAGCGGTAAAGTTCTAACAGTTTCTCTTTTGTTAAAGACCAACACCATGTACAGCCTCAGCTTATATCTTAAAATCACCAAACCAGCTGTTTCTCTCTGTGCAACAGTGACTGATAATTTATTGACTACTAATCTGCAGAACAATATGCTGTGTGGATTATTAATGATTAATGATTATTAATGATATTAATTAATACAGGGGGTGGGGCACAGAGATGTCTGGATATACTTTAATGGAAGTTAACAGCAGCTCAGCAGTACAGCAGTAGGCTTACTTAACAAGTGAATATTTATGATACAAATACACCAAATACAGTTTTAATATGTTTTTAGCCGAGAATGTAGTGGTTTAATCTTCATATGTCTGGTCGGTTTGTCAAGATACAGCCTCTTTGCAAAAGTGCTTCGATGATTTCGGAGATGTCTGCCCAGTCTCACGGCAAAGCGTGGGATAGACCCGCTCGCCTCGCAAGCAATCGAGCTGTTGTTACCACCGACAAAGCGCAGGCCCCGGTACACAGCTGCAATAACCCCGCTGACACGGACTTCTTTTACTGAGGTTATATTTATCAGGGTTTTATTTCCTGATGTTCTTATGTGTCCTACGTGTTTCAGTCGCCAATTCTGAATTATAACTAACATTAAAAACATGTTTAAGGAGGAGAGAGAGCAAATAAATTCGATTAACAGCTGATCTTTGGGTTTCTGTTCAGTAATCAGCGTGACCTGCGTATAAACGCATAAAAGAGAAAACGTTGGTGTTTTCGTCATGTAGTAGCTGCTGGCTTTAACTGTACAAAGGTTGTTCGACACTATGAAACACATACAGACTTCATGATGTTCGGCTAATATTTTTATTGTGAATATTAATCATGAGGGTAAACGGCCCTGTACACCACGGAGCGAGGTCAGCATATCCACGATATCTTCAGCTCTCTGAGTTAACACAGAGTTTCCCAGCTGACTAATCTAACGGCCATCTACGAATATGTCACGGGTCATATCAATATGATTTTACAGAAAAGCATCCTTAATACTGCCAACTATTCCAGAGACGTGGAAATCTACAGCATAAAGAACACAAAAATATAGCAACGCAACACTGTAACAGAGATGAACCGTCAGTTTGTCGCAGATCAAAGTGGAAAGAAAGTGATTGGTTGAACAGGTGTTCGTGATCTGTGTTATCTGCATTTTCATCAGTGTAAGAGACTTCAATCATGTTTGTGTCTGCAGAGGTCAGAGGTCACAGTCTGAAGGGTCCAGCTGTCCGTCTGTGAGGAGTGACCGGTCCAAACCTGACCCTCCACTCTTCAGTGCTGAACCTGGACCAACGAGGTCAGAGAGATGAACTCACTGAGTAACAGAGATAATTCTGCACTGACATTATAATCAGTGTTGATTCTGGTTGATTTTCTGTGTTTGTGAGCTGAGAGGAAATGAAAATGAATTTGTAACAAAAATCAGTTTTGTCCAGTTTTCCTGTAAAAAGCTGAACTCTAATCTAAGAGGATGTTACTGACAGGAAACAGCTGCATCATCTGCAGTCTGTGTGATCACAGCTGCTTCAATCATGTTTGTGTCTGCAGAGGTCAGAGGTCACAGTCTGCAGGGTCCAGCTGTCTGTCTGTGAGGAGTGACATGTCCAAAGATCACCCTCCACACTTCAGTGGTGAACCTGGACCAACGAGGTCAGAGAGCTGTGATGACTCCTTTACATGTTTGTGTTTCCTGGATAAATCTGACCTGAAACATCCTCAGATTGTTACAAAGATTCATTAAAAAGAAAACAATGAAAGAGAAAAGATCCAAATGTTAGACTTTTGCTGTTTGAGGACAGTGATGCTCATATCTGTGGGGAAAGTGTGACCTGAGTGGGTTCATGTTTGTCTTTAAAGAGCTGCTCTGATTCTCTTTGTGTCTGATCTGTTAAACAGTCTGAGAGTCACACAGAGACCCAGCAGCTAAAGCCTGGATCATACTGGCTGCTGTTACTCCATCAGGACAACACTGAACCACAGTGGTGTTCATGGCAGCGCTGCAAGCATAAAGTGCTGAACTCCAAAAACACTGCCTTTAGCTAAATGTCATATAAATAAGTCAAAGCGCTTTGAGTGCCCAGAAGAGTAGAAAAGCACGATATAAGAACTAGTCTATTTACCATTTACCAAATGATAAGAGCTGAGTCTTAAAGAAGAAAGTGTTTTGGTATCTGTGAAATACAGCGATGGTAGAGCTTCAGCCTGTCTCCATCATTAGTGGAGCAATGACTCCTCAGTTACACCAACAGTTCAGAACAGCTGTATGTGGACTGAGTCTGAGGAGAAGGTGAGGCAGTGAAGAAGAGAGAAGCACCAAATTAAATCAAACTTCATCTCCTTTAAGAGTTGAAGTTTGATCAGCAGAGACCAGAGCTGTGAAAATGATTGTGGTGAAGCTTCACTCCTGAGACTGGACTTAGGAAATATTGTGAAATATTTAGTCTCTATGCAGACGTCCTGGAGCCTTCATCTCACAGCTGCTGCACACAGAAAAGTCTGATTAGTTTAACTCAGAGGGAAAAGCCTGCAAAATATTGGTCCAGCTCAGAGCAGGTCTGCATAAATAAAGATAAACATGACACACAGTTATATAACTCTCTCTCTCTATATATATTAGTTTGTGTTATTAAAGAGGGGGCGTCAGGGGAGGGTCCATGTTTATATAGGCAGGGAGAGGAAGTCTGCAAGTACAGATGGATAAAATATAAATGAAAAAATATATAAAGAGTAGCTGCTGGAGCCAGTGTGGACACAAAGGCTCGTCTCCAGGAGAACCCACAGACTGTCCAGTGGGTTCCTCTCAGACTGAGGTTGGCCCACTGCATGACCCCCTGACTCTGACCGCGTCAGTGGTTGATTGTAATAACTTCTCCTCTCCCTGTGCCGGCCTCATGTTGTGTAGTTCAATAATAAAGAAGCAGCAAAGACAAAGATGTTTGGACTCGTGTTTGATCCTGCAGCTGGAGCAGCTGTCAGAAACCACATCTGTAATGTACAGAGTACAGTCTGACTGACAGCTGGGACACTTTTGTTTTAGCTGCTTAGAGTTGATGCTGGAGGGGAACCTGCTCACCTTGGATATGTTTCTGGTTCTGCATGTAGAATATAAGCAGCACCCTCTGATGGAAGGCTTTTATTGTGAAGTCTTTGCAGGAAGTATATATTCACAGCAAACTGCAGGCAGATCACTGAGTGTTTAATAAGACAGGCAGACAGGAAAAGCAGCTCATTCGTGTTGATGAAATCAATGAAGCATCACTTTGTTTCCAGACTGAACGCTGCCTTTGAACAGAAAAGTATCTCCACTTTACTCTGTGACCATCACAACTTCTGCACCATCTTTTACATTTGACTAATTTTTAGCAAAAGTTTTAGTGATGATGAAATGTGTTCACAGGAAGAGGAAGAGGAGTGGTGTTGGTGAGGAGGAGCTGTCCTGCTGTGCTTTGTGTCAGGACGTCCTGAAGGATCCAGTCTCTACCAGCTGTGGACACTGGTTCTGCAGACAGTGCATCTCCTCGTACTGGGACAAGTCTGCTTCATCAGGAGACTCCTCCTGTCCCCAGTGTGGAGAAAGATCCAGAAGCAGAGCTGGACTGCAGACAGCCAGTCAGAGCAGCTGTGTACAAAGTAAGACTGAACATCTGTCTGCTGATGGACTCGTTTCTGAAAACTGGACTTCTTGTGTTGTTCAGACATTGAAGAGTTTTCTTTCTCTTTCTTTCAGCAGATGTTGGTCTGCAGGAGGTTTTAGATGAACATAAGATCAGTCTGAGGAGGAGATGTGAACATGTGACTGAAGGAAGTGATGAAACAGGAAGTAGAACCCTCCTCAACAGGATCTACACTGAGCTCTACATCACAGAGGGACAGAGTGAAGAGGTTCATACCCAACATGAGGTGAGGCAGCTGGAGACAGCTTCCAAGATGGACGCCCTCCATGACGCTCCAATCAGGTGCCAGGACATCTTTAAAGCCTTCCCTGACCAACAGAGACCCATCAGAGTGGTTCTGACCAACGGCGTGGCTGGTGTTGGAAAAACCTTCTCAGTGCAGAAGTTCACTCTGGACTGGGCAGAGGGCTTGGAGAACCAACATGTCAGTGTGGTGGTTCTGCTTTCATTCAGGGAGCTGAACCTGATCAGAGATGAGCAGTACAGTCTTCTGGAGCTGCTCCATGTTTTCCATCCAACATTACAGAAGGTCACAGCAGAGAAGCTGGCTGTCTCTCAGCTTTTGTTCATCTTTGACGGCCTGGATGAAAGCAGACTTTCATTGGATTTCACCAACAGGAAGCTGCTGTCTGATGTCACACAGAAGTCATCAGTCAGCCAGCTGCTGACAAACCTCATCCAGGGGAATCTGCTTCCCTCGGCTCTCGTCTGGATCACTTCCCGACCTGCAGCAGCCAATCAGATCCCTCCTACATGTGTTGACAGGCTAACAGAAGTACGAGGCTTCACTGACGCCCAGAAGGAGGAGTACTTCAGGAGGAGATTCAGTGATGAAGAGCTGTCCAGCAGAATCATCTCCCACATGAAGACATCCAGGAGCCTCCACATCATGTGTAGAATCCCAGTCTTCTGCTGGATCACTGCTACAGTTCTGGAGCACATGTTGACTACAGAGCAGAGAGGAGAGCTGCCCAAGACCCTGACTGACATGTACTCACACTTCCTGCTGGTTCAGACAAAGAGGAAGAAGAACAAGTACCATGAGGGACATGAGATGAGTCCACAGAAGAGGATGAAGGCTGACAGGGAAGTTCTTCTGAAGCTGGGGAGGCTGGCGTTTGAACATCTGGAGAAAGGAAACATCATGTTCTACCAAGAAGACCTGGAGCAGTGTGATCTGGATGTGACAGAGGCCTCGGTGTACTCAGGAGTTTGTACAGAGATCTTCAAAAGAGAGTGTGTGATCTTCCAGAAACCAGTCTACTGCTTTGTTCATCTGACCATTCAGGAGTTTCTGGCTGCTGTCTACATGTTCTACTGTTTCACCAACTGGAAGTCAGAGGTGGTGGAGGACTTCCTGGGACAAAAGTACAGTGGGTCATCTCTGGATGATTTCCAGTATGTTTTCACCAACAGGAAGACAGAGGTGCTGAAGAACTTCCTGGGGATAGACTGGTATGATGATGATGATGATGATGATGCAGGCAACTCTTTTCTGGATGATTTCCTTGAGATAGTCATGTATAAATCCCTCCAGAGTAAAAATGGCCACCTGGACCTGTTTGTTCGCTTCCTTCATGGCCTCTGTCTGGAGTCCAACCAGAGACTCTTAGTAGGTCTGCTGGGTCAGACAGAGATCAGTCCAGGAACCATCCAGAGAGTCATCAACAACCTGAAGGAGATGAACAGTGATGAAATCTCTCCTGACAGAAGCATCAACATCTTCCACTGTCTGATGGAGATGAACGACCTCTCAGTACATCAGGAGATCCAAGAGTTCCTGAAGTCAGAGAACAGATCAGAGGAGGAACTCTCTGAGATCCAGTGCTCAGCTCTGGCCTTCATGCTGCAGATGTCAGAGGAGGTTCTGGATGAGGTGGACCTGCAGAAGTACAACACATCAGAAGAGGGACGACAGAGACTGATTCCAGCTGTGAGGAACTGCAGAAAGGCTCGGTGAGTCCAGATGTGATCATTAACATCATTAATTAGTGTAGATTAGTAGTTTAGTTCTTCAGATATACACAGTACTAAACGACTCTCATTAGTTTGAGTTTCTCAGATAAAATGATATTTTGTGTTGATCAGTAAATGTGTGTGTGCACTTAGATCCTGCACTGACAGTCGTACGCTGTGTGTTGCAGACTCACATCTACATGTAGTACCTGTGTTGTGTCATTAGGGGGCAGTATTTTAAACCTGCTGCTGCTGTTGTTGGTCATTCAGACGCTGCTGTTAGACAGAAATAAGAATCTATGAAGAGCTTCTTTGTAGTGAAGTGAACTCTGATGTTACAAACAGAGACAAATATCCAGAGCAGTCACCGTCTGAGCTTCTCCTCTGACTACAGACAGAACTACAGACACAGAGTTTAGTGACATAAACATGGTGAGTGAGGATGAAGGTGCTGAGGAAGACTCTGGTTTAGTGTGATTACAGTGTGATGTCCTGATGAGTGACAGAGCTGTGGGTCAGAGTGAGGGTCAGAGGTGAACCAGCTGTGCTCTCTTACTGCCAACAGTGGGACAAACTGAGTGAGAAGACACATCTGGACTGAACATGTGTCCAATCTGTGAGCTGATGTCACAGCAGCTCATGGATTCACTCTCATTCCTGCTGCTGCTCCTAATGTCTGATTTCATGTCCTCATTAATCACAGAGCTGATTGTTCAGTGTTTAGTTGTTGCTGCTGAAATGTCGTCCCTGTTTTCTGCTGATGGAATTCACTGCTGTGTTTTTGGCTGTTGTTAACATCCCTGAGCTCACTTCCTGGAAAACATCATGATGTCATCAGTGCTTTATAGACGGTGGGAGGTTCATGTTGTAACCACACAGTGTTTGTGTCCGTGCGCTGCAACCTTCCACACCATCCTTTATTGTACAGACTAGGGCTGCACGATTTTGCATAAAATGAGAATCACGATTTTTTTGCTTAGAATTGAGATCACGATTCTCTCACGATTTTCTTTAACAATATAAATATTTATTGCACTTATTAACTGCACATCAACTTCGTAACAGTTGAAACTGAACATAAAAACAATAAATAAACATAAAAACAATAAATGCCTCACATTTTGTGGTTGCCGCAAAATGTTGTACTGCTTGAAATTCCGTCTCCACCGTTGCTCGACACTGCGTGTATAGAGCAGGCAGTGCAACAATAGAAAAATACTTGCGGGAGGGCACTGTGTAGCGTTTGTCTAGGGTGTTGATCATTTTCCTAAATCCCTCGTTTTGCACAGTGTTGATGGGAGCCATATCTTTAGCCAGGTGATAAGTAATAGCCTCCCATAATTTCTTTGTGCCTGCGGGAGTTCGACGTGTATAGGGAAGCGCTGTATAAGGTTCCCGTTATTGATGTTTGGGTGGTTGACCGGGACGAATTTTCTCCTGTCACTTTCTCGTCATCCCTGACGTGTTCTCCGTTGTTTTTTCCTGCCAATTTGAGCATCACGGCACAGCTTCTGTATCACGTGGTATAAGGCTCCGCCCTTGTCATTTGTTGAGCAGGAAGAGGGAGCGCTTGTTTTCATGCAGATTACGTCCCGGATCAAAATGCGGTACAATCGTCGTCGTCTTTTTTTTTTTTTTTTTTTTTTTTTTTAAATCGTTGTCATTTGGAAATGAGATCGCACATAAGTATGAATCGAGATCGCGATTTTCTAACAATTAATCGTGCAGCCCTAGTACAGACTCAGCAGCAGCTCCATGGATCCCAAATCCAAGAGTGGAGAACAGATTTGAAGTGTGTCACATCCATGCAGTCACAGCTGTTTCCACCATGTTTCCACTGATATTAATCCTGTTCAATGACACGTTTCATATCAGTGAATATGTTCTTTAGGACGTCCACTGACATGTTTAAGTGTCCTGCTGGAAATCACTCAAATCATCCATGAAATCCATGAAAAATCCTTTTAGTGTTTCTAACTTCACCCTCTGTCCTCTCTCTCTCTCCATCCTCCTCACTGCTTCTTTCACTGATAATCACACAAACATCGTATTCAGCTACAAAATAACACAATAATATCATCTGATGATCATTATTATAAGAGCAGGATCCATATTTGATATCAGAGTAACACACTGCTTGGTTATGTGCAGTCATCATCAGTGACTGTGGGTCAAACAGAAGCTCTCTGATTGGTTGCTGACCTTGGTCACCTGTCCACTCTCACCTGTTTGTGTTTGCTCTCTCTTTGCTGTCTCCATCCTCTCTCTCCTTTCTCTCCCTCTCTGTCTTTGTACCGTCACTCAGGTCCAATGGAAACAGTGACATTTACAAACCAATCAAAGACAAACTGATCCATGTCAGGTTAGAACAATATTCAAAGTGAATACAGGCTGCTGCTGGACACAGACAGGTGACATCATTTTGACTTGCTGTCACCTGGATCTGGACTCATAAACACTGAAGCCCTGAACAGGAATACAAATCATTTTCTGCCAACTAGCGACACACCAGCAGATAATGGCTCAGAAAGCTAAAACGAGCCAATCATTTCTGTGTTTAGTTCCCCTGAAATCAGATGTGATATCAGCAGCTCTGAGTTCATTCATCATTATTGTCCAGTGATGAGATTTCTGCGCCGTTTGGTGACAGTCAGCAGGTTTTTCCTGCGTGTGGACGTGAACAGTCGTACCTGACAGCAGGTAGCAAACAGAGATCATCTTTCCAGCTGGAACTCTTCACTGAGCTGAACTCATTCAAAATGTTCTGGAGTCAAAACAGGAAAGAGTCCAAATGTGTGTCTTCACTCTGACTCTGGATCAGATCTCAGTGACAGACTGTGGACATTATGGAAGCCTAAATGTGACACCATCTTCCTCCTTCATCTGCAGATTAAAGCCAAACAAAGATTCTCATTAAAAGTCTGCAGGTCTGAGAGAGACTCAATCGTTGTGTCAAACACAGTAAGAGGAGCTGAAGCACAGATGTGAAGAGCAGATTCATCAGATTATGACCTCACTCTGTTTTGTCTTCATATACATTCAGTCTGTGTTTATAATGCAGATTTTCTGCTTTTATAATAACACATTTTATATTTCATATTATCACAGACTGACTCAGTGTCGACTCTCAGAGACTCACTGTGAAGTTGTGGCCTCAGCTCTGAAGTCCAACCCCTCCCATCTGACAGAGCTGGACATGAGTAACAATGAGCTGCAGGATTCATCAGTGAAGCTTCTGTGTGCTGGACTGGAGAGTCCAAACTGTCGACTGGAGACTCTGAGGTGAGTTCACTGACTGTGGTTGTTGTTGTTTTTCTATATTTCAGATCTTTAATTGATGTTTGAAACTTTCTTTAGTTCATAAATGTCCAGGATGTGTTTGAAGACAAATGTGAAGAAGTTTGAGTGCTTTCAGAAATGTTGTCTTTCCAAACGACTGAACAACAGTTTTTCCTTTTGGCTCCAAATAGAAGTGACAGACTTGAGCAGGGTTCATTTAAAGGCTGACAGAAGTGGAGTGGTGACGGGGAGATGTTTGACAGGACAGTGTTTCAGCCTCCACAGGTTCATGTTGTGCTCCATCAGTCAGTGAAGATGAAGTCAGTGCTGATGAGGCTCTAGAGTGTGTGAGGGATGTGAATGAGGATGATGAAGATCTGATGATAGCAGATAAAAACAGGCTGCAGAGCCTTTGAGCTTGTGTGGAAACAGAGAGAGAGAAAAGAAGGACATGAATGTCAAAGCTGTTGATGGTATCAGAAGCTGACCAGTCCCAGTGTTTCCATGGAGCCCAGTCTAACATTTATTTATACTGTCACGGGCTGCGACGGGTGGCGCTGCGGGCTCCAGCAGCGTATCGAGACCTCTGGCAAAGGTGAAGCTGGTTGAGACAGCACAGGGCTCACAGCCGGCTCGTGATGCTGCAGCTGGGGCTGTGCGGTGCAGTCAGTCTGTTCCAGCCCAGGTAAACAGTCCTCACTTAGCAGACTGAGCTCCTCTGAACATCCAGCAGAGGATCGAGGGGGCTGGGCTGTAGGCTGAGTAACTAGCAGGGCAGCTGGCTGAGCCACGGCTAAAGGCTGGGCAGCTGGCCATGTTAGCGATAGATCAGGTGACGGTGCTAGAGACAGAGCTACTGACTGTAGTGATATTTGTTGAGGAAGTTGAGCAGGTGCCTGAGCGGCTAACCGAGCTGCAGGTGCCTGATGGTGGAGTGAATGGTTGCACAGCAACAGCAATTGGTTGAGCAGAGAGAGAAGCAGTCAGTAGGGTGGCAGCAGCAGACAGTGAGGCTGAGGGTGGTGTGGAGGCCTCAGGCAGAGGCGGTACTAATTGCAGCTGCACAGGGCGCACGGCTGGCCCGGGATGCTGCGGCTGTGCAGTGCAGGCAGTCAGTTTGGGTAAAGGCAGCGAGATACAATCTTTAGCAACACTCTCTATCTCCTCAATCTTTTCTACCCTTTTCTTTCTTTCTTCCCCTTCCATTTCCACCGTCACAGGGAAAGACTTTAACACACTAATGGAATTCATTTGACTCCCAGCAGCATTCAGAGCTGCTGGGGTGGGTAGTGGAGTGGAAGCTGCTGTAGGTAGGTGAGGTAGATGATTGAACTGAAGACCACTTAGCTATAGACTGGGCGGCTGCCTGAGTTACAGGCTTGGCGGTCTCACAGTCCCTAAGTAAACAAACAGATGGAAAATGAAAAACTGTCCTTATGACTCACCACAGCCGGCTGTTGTGAAGTCCGGGAATCCAGCTGCGGTGAAGAGCGCCGGCGGCGCGAGCATCACTTCTTTGACGATGCCGGGGCCGGCATGTCAGGCTGCGGTTCCATCAGCTGGTCGGGCTGGAAAGCAGACTACCACGATCGGGTAGAGAGAGTCTATTAGACGAGCGTAATCTGCTGCAGCTGGCAGAGGAGGACAAGCCGCAGGTGTGGCTGTCTCTAGTGCAGAAACACTTCCGGGTTCGCAGTCTCCTCAGCGAACCAAAACATCCGGAAGCTCACACGGAGAAACCCAAAACACCACATGGAAAATATAAATATAAACTAAAATACATGAGCCCTGGGTCCCTAGACCCAGGCCATGACATATACACTAACGTACAGAAGTGAACGGGAAAATGAATTAATAGTTTCAAATGTAGTTCTCAGTTCATTGACAGAGTTTAATACAGTTCATAAGGAAATGAGAAATGTTCAAAACAGCAGCTGGTAGGAAATCTGCTTCACAAAGTTGGATCCAATTCTAATAGTTTGTGATGCACTTGAACGCAGCGTGAGCAGTTCACGGCCTAACCCCACAGACACTGTCAGTCTGGACTTTCCTTTTTACCTGTTGGCTGTCAGTGAGATTTCAGAGCAATCAGAGACTGTGGGTCTGTGTATGAAGTATAATTCACGTGCAGTTGTCGAATGAATGGATTAACCTTAACCTGAGAAACATGGTACGCCCCGGCTCTGCTAGGTGACAGGGGAGGTAACATGAATGAGCCCAGAGACAGGAAGGTGTTATGGGTTCAAAATATTGGGGATGGATACAGGAGGAAAACCAAAATAACAACACTGGTCCGGCCGGGTCAGGTCAAAACGATGATTTTAATGCACACGTGTGGGAGATGGGACACTGTACGCAGACAGCACCAGATCTCTCACCGAAAACCACACAACAATAGTTTTTATGAAAATCAGGGTATTAGAACGCCCCCTCATGCGTAAAGTAGGTACAATACAATCAATGTTGACAACTTTTAACACATTAAAAGAACATCTTCTTCTTCCCGAGGCCAGATCCTTCCCAGTAATCTTCCACTCTGCTTATCCCCTGGAACAAACAGTCTCTCCTGCAAGCATAATCAAACAGCTACAAGGCCTTGCAAACTGTTTTCTAAATATCTGAACTCTCCCCCCTACATGAGTTTAACTACTGTGTGTGTGTGCGTGTGCTTCGACCTCAGCATTCACTCTGTCTATAAGGACAGAGGCCAACTCTGCATGTGTGCAATAACCTAACTGAAACCATACAGGTAATATGTTGAATAAATGTTCTAATCAAATGCCACTACTCAAAGCTTAATAAAAGAATATAAATGAATAAAGGATAATGATGAATAACATGGTATATGTGTTTTGTAAGCGTGTTCTTTCTATAGCTCAAGATCCTTAACACAATAGATTGTTCGGTCCTCGCGCCGAACAAAGTTTCCGACCCTCCACTAGTTGATCGAGCCCCCCTCATTGGCAAGCACAAAAATACAATGCATGTATATGAAAATGATTATCAGTGCACCTGTAATAGAAAATATTAATATGGGATTATGACGATACCTGTAATAGAAGTTGTAACATAAGGCCGACAGCCCAAAGAAACACTTTACTGAACTAACGATTAATGATGATGACTAAATAAAATAATGATTAACTATTGCAAATGCACCCTCCTTAAAGTGTAACAAAAGATACAACTGAATAAAAGATCATAAAGAATAACATGCCATAAGTGCTTCGTAAGCATGTGCGGCCTTCTACGCTCTGAGCCACTTCCCTCAATAGATCAGTCAGACATCCCGCTGACTGTAGCTTTTAACCCTTACGAGCTTGAGCACAACTCTATAATGAGCACCAAGCGGCAATATGTATAAAGATGATCCAGGTTACACCTGTAATGAAAGATTATATGATTATACCAACACCTGTAAATAGAAGATTAACATGAGGTTATAACAATCACTGTAATACAAACTTTAATGTAATGTCAATAGCTTCAATAAATGCTTTAATGCAATGCTTATGATATGATTCTGATGCAATGATAAAATAACAGTAAAATATCTCTTCTCAAAGGTCAGATAAAAAAGAAAAACACAAGGTTTATTACCACAACTGAAAAGCGTTACTGAAACAGCTCACTAGGCAATGAGGAGATTTAAACAAACAAAAAAACGTATCTATAGAGATTGACATACCACGTGACTTTCTCGCATTGCTTTGTGGGTACCCGTGGCACCAAAATCAACAAACTGCATCAAGCGCTAGCTTTTCCAGCACCGGTAATCATTAATTCTGCGGTTTTAATCCCTACTTGCATTTTATTTGCCCCAAAAACAGTTCTGTACAATACGATCATACAGACTAGAGTAAGGACGTTAGCGTGCTGCCCAACTTTCATCACGCAGCAAATAAACTTCAGATCCCTGCAACAAGCCCAGGTCGAGTTTACTTTGGTGATTTGGACTATTCCATTTCACAGCTGTTGTTTTTTTTCTTTTATCTCCTGTACAGGCCAACGCATCTATTTGTCGTTTCAGGTTGTAGTGTTACACAACATTATAAGATCTAATAGAAATAAAATGAGTGTTTCGTAATTCATTCAATTTATTGTCTTTATTTATAACTGTCATTATTGTTTCATTATATTATAGAATCTTACAAGAAAGAACCAACATTGTGTTCCATTATTATTAGCTGCTTCGGTGAAAAACAAATCAACAATGCAAAGAAAACCCAAACATTTCAAAACAACAACCCTTGGGCACATATATGCGGGACTTTTCGTGGCTGTTTGGATATCACTCTTTCTCTCTTAACCGATCAAATCTCGTTGTGGTAGCAGCTTTACACTTGGTATGACCCAGGTTGATAGAGGGCGCCCAGTCTGGATGCATTCCAGCATTTTGTAGGCTGGTTTTCCTACAAAACACAACAAACATTAGCCGCAAAGCCACAGTGAACAAAGCAGCATAGCTCAATGAATTCAATTCAAGTCAATATAAGACTTATTTGTAACCTACATCAACAATTATGTTATGATAAATTACGTAATAACTAGAACAGAAGACTGACCTTTGTGGAAATGCTTGGAGCAGACTAACATGTGAGCTGGGGTGTTCTGAAACGTTACATTTGGTCTTCGAATGGCTGCAATCCAGGCCATCCGTCGGCTCTTTGTTACTTCGGAAACTTGAACAATTTCTCTTCCACGACGGAATCCAATAAAAAACGATCTCTTTACCCGTCAGCTTCCCGTGGCTGTCATGCGACCGGCTATTGCAGTTAATAATACAACAGCTTCTTGCCATTTTTTGTGTTTCTTTTTATCGCTGTGTGACTGTTTTCATATGAAAGCCTGCGTGCGCTAGTACCGCTTGCCACTCGTTCCCACAATCCTTTGCGGTTTTACCCCTGAACATTTTCAATCTCTATTCAAATAACACAAGAACACTAATAGACCGCTAATCATCTTACAGGCAGCAACTCAAAAACAAAGGTTCAAAAGGCAGCAGTACAAAGGCAGAGGCTGGAGGGCTAGTCTACAACAGGGGTCTCAA
The DNA here is from genome assembly GCF_001858045.2 of Oreochromis niloticus. Classification (NCBI taxonomy): domain Eukaryota; kingdom Metazoa; phylum Chordata; class Actinopteri; order Cichliformes; family Cichlidae; genus Oreochromis; species Oreochromis niloticus. The sequence continues at coordinate 37,471 of NW_020327445.1, read as the reverse complement.
ACTTGCGGGCCATTTGCGGCCCACGTCACCTCTACTTGCGGCCCGAATATAATAATTTTTTTAATTATTATATAAAAAATGATTTAATACGACAGCAGAGTGTTACAGGCATGGCCCTCTAAGACTGTAGTCTCGTGGGCGGAGTAGTCCTTGCTGCAGGCAGAACGTGTGGGACCGTCCCCCCCGCTGTGTGTGTGTGAGCGTGAGGGAGGGAGAAAAAGGGGAAAAGTGTGAGGTGCTACCGAGCAGAAACGGGAGATGGAAGCATGTAAATATAATAATAAACACTGCAGTCCAAAAGAGTGCCTGACGAGCCCAGCTGTAAGTAAGCTATTAAGATTCGACTGTACACAGTTTTCATGTTTTCCTCCGAAACAATAAAGTTCTGCTGGAGCAGCCTTTCAACGCCTCTCTCTGTCCCTCACTAGCAAAGCTGACCCAGACAGTAAAGCTAGCTCCCGGCTACGAGCCCGACATGGAACCCAAAGTATTATCCAGAGGTCTCCTTACCACTGTTCGGAGCCGCGGACCTGGCCGAGGTAACAAGAGAGTGCAAACATGTTGAGGGCTGTGTTAGTTCAGTGAGAGATTTATTTGGAAAGAAAACAGTTTTTAACTTGCAGTCAAAAACTAATGTGTACGCTTATGCCTGCATTTTTATTTTGTTAAATACAAACAAAATTATAGCAAAAGTGCTGCCACGTGTCTGGCCAGAAAGAGCTGTTTATTTGGAAGTTCAATGAACAAAACTGCAAACTTTCTTGTTTGCAGTTTTGTCTTGTTACACAATATTTTTAATAAAACAAACAAAACACTACATTTTAGGAAATATTAGTGGGGGTTTTCGTGTTTGTACTACTTGGACACTAAAGTGGCCTCCAATGAGATGACGGCGCCAGAAGTGGCCCGCGGCTCATTTGAGTTTGAGACCCCTGCTCTAGAGAAAGAAAACTAGTCTCACCCTCTCTCCTAGTATGTAGGGTCAGCAAGAGCAATCACACAAAATGACAAAGGTCACAAGAAGATGACAAGAAAAAATAAACTTAGCAACACGCACAATGCAAACAATTCCTTGTTTACCTTCTAAAAATGTTTGGGAACTGTAATAAAAAGAACCATGTGTCTTCTGCAGACATTACCAATAAGTTTGATGTGTCACATGGCCCTCTTCCTATTGGAAAAACAGAAGTTGTGTCCAAGATGGCCGACTTCTAAGTGGCCACCATGGTCACCACCCATCTTGAGGAGTTTGCCCCTCATCACCAACCATTCCCATGTTATTACGGTGTATCCATATAAATGGCCCACCCTGTAGATCAAGAGTATACAACCCCACAGTGATACCATATCAATTTCGAGTCAGTCTGATTTTGCCTTTCAAATTAATAGCACTTTCAAATTGACCACATTTGACTTACTCTTGGAACGATTTTGAAATGCTCTAAAAAGAAAAATTTATGGTTCCACAGGGTAATTCCACTTTAGATCAACAGTATACAACCCCACAGTGATACCATATCAATATCAAGTCAGGGTGATTTTGCTTTCCAAAATAAAAGCCTTTTCAAATTGCCCATATCTGACTTACTCTTGGAACTATTTAGATCAACAGTATACAACCTCAAAGTGATACTATATCAATATCAAGTCGGTCTGATTCTGCCTTCCACAATGACTTACTCATTTAACAATTTCAAAATGCTCTTAAATTGAAATTTGATGTTTCCACAGGATGTTAGATCAATAGTATCCAACCCCATAGTGATACCATATAAATTTCAAGGCATTCTGATTTCGTCTTTGTCAAAGTAACAAAATTATCCTGAGCAGCATGTACTGAAGGTTAGAGTCGTGACAACAGGGCCTACTTTGAGTCTCCCCAAAACCATTTCCTGTGTGTTATTCTCCTCACTTCTCCCTCCCTTCCCGCCTTCTCTGTCCTATACAGTGAAGACAAAAGGCCTCAAGTTCTGAAAACTCTTCCCCTTCATCATCTTCCCCTTCATCATCTTCCCCTTCATCATCTTCCAAATCATCTTTCATCTAAAATCACCAGTATTCTCTGAGTAGAGAATCTTTTCACAATCTTGAATGATAAGGATCCAAGTGGGTAAAGTTTATGTATTTGCTGTGTTCTCCCTAATTTGTAGCTGGGACAGAGTGTGGAAAAACTCTCAAAATTCCAGTTTAGAAGAAAAACATGGAGTGAAGTGTTTGTTTCATCATCTTTCACAACTCATCCACCAGGTGTCACAAACTGCAGCAGAACAGTACAAAGCATGTCATACTGGATGGCTGTAACAACCAGAGTTTTACCTACCAACCTAGTCGTCTTCTGTAATCTTTTCAGATTCAGAACACTGTATTTATTTTCAAGGGGCAATTAGGATACTGACCTTGCCAACCGTACATACAATACACAAGCATCACATTGGGGAGACAGGTCAGGCTAGGTAGCTGGCCGGTCAGCCGCTGAGATAGTGTCCTTCGCCCTGCCAGGTGAAGTAAACAGTCTTCCATGTGGCCTTGCTTAGGATGGGAAGGAACAGTCTAAACACCGTCTGTTATCAGGGTGAGATTTGTTATGTTCAGCTCCAGCCTTGAGACCACAGCTGGTATGTTAGTCGCATGAAATGATGGTGGTTTTCTTTGGTGCCAACAACTGCATGTCAGTTTCACAGCTGGTCTAACAGTCCGTCACTCGTCTCTCAATCTCCCGTTGGAGAGCCACGAGCTTCTCCCAGAGGTTATCAAGTCTGAGAACTCACGACCGCCATGAGCTTCTCCAAAATCTTATTCGTGGTGCGTTCAATGAGCCCATTTTGAGAAGTCACGACCCATCCCATTGTTTCAGTCACAGCGGGCAGCCTTGTGGGGTTTTGAACAGCTGATTCTGCTTTCTTTAATCTTCAATAAGCCAGGGCCAAGCCAGCTCAGATCAGCAAGAACCCTTTGCTGCTGTGAATGTCCGTGCTGCTATATTTCAGTATCAGGCTCTAAATGTACAAATGGATCTGAGAAGATTTCCAATCATGTTTCTACTAGATTTACAGTTTGTTTTCATGTCTTCTGACTCAGAAGGTGGAGCAGGTGGAGCTTACAAGGAGTAACTGCTGATATAGAAGAAGAGTTGTGTTTTAATGAAGCTATTTAGTTAACCAGTAATTGTATTGCAGTGAAGCTTCTGTCTGCTGCACTGCAGAGTCCACATGGTACACTGGAAACTCTCAGGTCAGGATCCAAACATATCAATAAATGATATTATTGTATAAACAACCGAGCTTTATAGAATTGGCAGGTGAACTTTTCTTTATCTTTGGATTGCTTAGGAGATTCTTAATTACTGTCTGAAGATTTTTTACAGTCACATATTTTGTTTTAATGGTAAAACAGAATTATTGTTCAGTTCAATGAGCAGGTAGCTGTGAGATCCATAATAATGAGGTATATTTGTATTAAAGATGACTAAACTTGATGACAGTAGCTGTGTGAGTTACTGTGTTTACTCACGTGTGCTGATGTTGTGAGTAATTTAAAGCTGAAGTAAACTTGTAATGAGTTTAATAGAGTTTCTGAAGTGAGTGTACTTGGAGATATTTATGTGTTTACTAAAGTCCAGGAGCAGGAGGCTGTGTGTAGCATAGAGGAACCCAGACCTCAGCTTTGTCTCCTGGTTTCTGTTGCTGCTGTTACAGTTTCCCCTCATCGTTCCCTTCAACAGTCTCCTCACTGTAACAAATCAAAGTGTTACTGTATAGATTCATGTCTGAATGTTGCCATGTGCTATTAAAACTAAAAGCGATGTTTCATACACCCACGTGGTTCAGTCACACAGTAACTGATGGTAAATAATGTTTGTGTTGAGCACATCGTACAGGTCAGCTGCTCCACACAGATCTCAGGTTTACATGCTGGAACATTGATAATGAAGGATTGTTTGTTTCATACAGATGTGACATGAACAATAACACATTCATGAAATCCTTTTAGGAACACAAACACTATTATAGACTGACACTGGACATGTTTAGCCTAGCTTAGTACAAGGACTGGACATGGGGGAAACGGCTCTCATCACTGGATCAAAACATGAAAACAAATCTGAAGTAAAGTTTTGTTGAAGTGAACTGTGGTGGTGCCCAATGTTCCTTCTAAGCTGCGCGCATGCACAATTGCGCACTGCTGGCACGGTCTCTGTGCACAGAAAATCTGCGTTGCGCACAAAAAAAAAATCAAATTAAAACTTTAACAATTCTGTTTTGCAGTGTGAGTCAGTAAGTGACTGGCTGCTCCGTATGGGATTAGAATGATGCCACCTTATCCCATAGTCCAGTCAATGATGCGATTCACATTCGTACATACGCAGCTAATCAACGTGGTTGACAGGCTATGACAGCGTCCTTATGTGCCGACACCGACGGTCTTTTAGCTGGCAAAGCGGCGTGGCTGATGTGGAGTGAAGCCAGGTTAATGACAACGTGTACAACCATTGGAGATGTGAGCAGGACAGACGGAACAACTGACGGAAAAAGTGTGGACTTTATACCAGTTTTTAAATTGTGTTGATCGGCCATGTAAAACCAGAGTTATGATAAAAATATATGCAATGTTTGGTTTTCTTCCTGAATACTATCGTTGTTTATATTTACTGCGGGAAGAAACGGTAAAAACGGCGTTTTATAAGGAAAATGCTCTCCGCCTGTGCAAAAACAAAACCAGAAAACTCTACCCTTTCTGGTTAGTTCTTTAGTTTTCCCCAGTTTAGGTTTGTTAACTCCCCGCTCTGCTCTTCCTGTTTTTGTCACTTTGTCACTTCTGTAAATAAACACTCACTCGCACCCCAGCCAGTGCCTGCATTTTGGATCCTTTTTTCAATACTCCACACGACTGCTCCTCAGCCGTGACAAAACAGCTCTGGGTCAAAACATGAAAACAAATCTGAAGTAAAGTTTTATTGAAGTGAACTGTGGTGGTGCCTGGCAGGGAAAAGAGGAATGTTAAGACTTATTGTAAATATAATTATAAGTATAAAAAGGAACAACTAAAATGATCCAGCTAAAAAAATAAATCAGTTCTGTTTCAGTTCATGTGTGGATAACACCGTACCTACCAGGACTGTGCGGTGTTTCTCCAACAACAAACCTTGGATTACCCCAGAAATTAAAGCCGTCCTCAAGCAGAAGAGGAGGGCCTTCAAATCCAAAGACAAAGAGGAGTTGAAAAGGGTGCAGAGAGAGCTGAGGGGACTGATAAGGAATGGGAAGGACAGCTACAGGCAGAAGATGGAGAACCAGCTTCAGCAAAATAACGTTGGTGAAGTCTGGAGAGGCCTCAGAACCATCTCAGGCCACAAACATCAGAACTCTCTGCCTGGGAGGGATGTGAGGTGGGCAAATGAACTGAATCATTTCTTCAACAGATTTGATTCAGCCATGAGGCAGTCTCCAACATCGGCTGCAGACTCACCCTCCCCCACTGCTGCTGTTCCACCTCTGACACCTCAGACACTTCACACCTCCTCTATTCACCCTGCTCACTCCTCCCCACCCCCAACAACACCACCCAATACACAACCAACACAAGGCTCCAGCCTGTCTCTCTCATCCACCCAGGTTCGGAGGGAACTGAGGAGGGTTAAAGCCAAGAAGGCAGCGGGTCCAGATGGCATCAGCTCGAGGGTCGTCAGGTCCTGCGTGGACCAACTGTGTGGTGTGATGGAGCACCTCTTCAACCTGAGCCTGAGGCTGGGAAGAGTCCCACAGCTCTGGAAAACCTCCTGTGTTGTACTAGTGCCAAAGACTTCATGCCCCAAGGACCTCAACAGCTACACGCCGGTGGCTCTGACATCCCACCTGATGAAGACCCTGGAGCGGCTGGTCCTGGCTCAGCTTCGGCGCCTTGTGAGCTCATCACTGGACCCACTTCAGTTTGCCTACCAGCCTGGCATTGGAGCGGATGATGCCATCATTCACCTCCTACATCGTTCCCTCGCTCACCTGGAGACCGCTGGGAGCACTGTGAGAATCACGTTCTTTGATTTCTCCAGTGCCTTCAACACTATTCTCCCCTCGGTTCTGAAGGACAAGCTGGAGAACTCAGGAGTGGACCATCACCTCACTACCTGGATTTTGGACTACCTCACCGACCGACCACAGTATGTGAGGACTCAGGGTTGTGTGTCGGACAGGGTCGTCTGCAGTACGGGGGCCCCACAGGGAACGGTTCTGGCTCCGTTCCTCTTCACCATCTACACTGCAGACTTCTCCCACAACTCCACCCAGTGCTTCCTGCAGAAGTTCTCTGATGACTCTGCAATAGTCGGCCTCATCACTGATGGGGACGACAAGGAGTACAGAGGACTGACTCAGGACTTTGTGGACTGGTGCCAGCTGAACTACCTCCAGATCAATGCCAGTAAAACCAAGGAGCTGGTGGTAGACTTCCGCAGGCACAAGCATCCTCCACTGCAACCACTGAACATCCAAGGTATGGACATCGAGGCTATGGACAGCTACAGGTACCTTGGTGTTCATCTGAACAACAAACTGGACTGGACTCATAACTCAGACGCCCTCTACAGGAAAGGGCAGAGCAGACTGTACCTGCTGCGGAGACTCAGGTCGTTTGGAGTGGAGGGCCCACTCCTGAAGACCTTCTATGACTCTGTGGTGGCCTCAGCCATCTTTTATGGTGTGGTCTGCTGGGGTGGCAGCATCTCTGCTGGGGATAGGAAGAGATTGAACAGGCTGATCCGAAGGGCCAGCTCTGTTCTAGGATGCCCTCTGGACCCAGTGGAGGTGGTGAGTGACAGGAGAATGGTGGCTAAGCTGTCATCCCTGATGGACAACATCTCCCACCCCATGCAGGAGACTGTGACAGCACTGAGCAGCTCCTTCAGTGGGAGACTGCGGCACCCACGGTGTGGGACGGAGAGATTTCGCAGGTCTTTCCTCCCCACTGCTGTCAGACTCTACAATAAAGACTTTTGCAGCTGATCAAACCCTCACACGTGCAATAAGACTGCTATATGTGCAATTCTTCTTCTGACGAAGTTGTGTTTTTGTATTTTCCTACTCAGTTGTATATAGTATTTGTATTTCTATTTTATTCTATTGTATATATTATTCTATTCTATTTTATTTTATTCTATTGTACATAGTATTTTATTTTATTTTATTTTATTCCAGTGTTTTCTAATTTCTGCTACATAACTTTGCACTTTTGCTGTAACAAAACAAATTTCCCACCTGTGGGACTAATAAAGGCCATCTTATCTTATCTTATCTTATGAGCTGTTTTTTTTTCTTTACAGTTCTAACCTTTTATATTGAAATGAGCTGCTCATTCCTGCTCACATTCCTGCATAAAACAATACAGAGCACATCAGGCTGAAAGGAAGCATCACAGTCCAGCTTCACTGAAGCTTTAAAGTCTCTGATATGAGATGAGAAATGAAGCAGCCAGAGCTTTTTCATGAGTGGAAATCCACTGTGACTGTGAGCTGCTGCTACAGCCTCCAGATTAGCCAGCAGCTCATCCTGCTTCACATTTTCTCACCAACTTTAATGGAAGTGTGATGTTTTCAGCTGGAGTGATGGTCAGGGTGGCCTCCCTCTGCTCTTCTTCTCCTCTTCCTCTTTCATTTGTAAAGCCACTTCTGCTGCTTTCATTCATGTGGACGTCCTGTAGCTGAGTTTGGGAGAGACTAACAGCCTCGGCAGCAGAGGGGAGAAAGGCTGTAACACCACCACTTACTCTGTTCTACCTGTCACATCATTTTATCAGGAAACAGATCTATGCTTGTTTTACTATGTTTGGCCTGAAGAGCTAAAATGTAAGAAAGAGTGTGCTGGATAATCCGGCCCAGGATGAGGCCAAACTGAAATGGGATTAAATGTCTGTCACATATTTGAGCCTAATTTAAAAACATCCTCCATAAATATGGAGTAATAACTTGACTCTCATACAGCGAGACAAAGGCTACGTTCACACTGCAGGTATTAATGCTCAATTCTGATTTTTTCATCAAATCCATCTTTTTCTTTCTTGTCTGGTTGTTCACACTACAAATAAAATGTGACAGCAAACACGCTCTAGTGTGAATGGTTCGCAGCCCGCATGCACAGAAGAAGACGCACTTTGTTTACGGAAGTAAAAATGGGGCTACAGAGCTGGTAGGTTTGTAGCTTAACCCTATTCGCTGGAACGTTGAAGGCAATGTAATTACACAGCAAGCAAGACACGAGTAGGCAAAGTTCTTTATGTTTCACGTGCACGGGAGAGAACTGGACAGGCGCCGTTCCTTCGCTTGACCCCAGTTGCTCTCGTCCGCTCTCCTGTAACACTGCTCTTTTATTGTGGTTCCATGAATATGCATAGGGTCATTAACATATAACATAGGTATGCATGTGAACAAAGAATACCCTGTGTGTGTGGGGGGGGGGTCAAAGCATGACCCCATATATGACTTCCCTAAACCTGCTGGCCTGGAAGTCCAGCAGTTCATCTAAACAAAAGGCTCTTATGCTTAACCAGATACAGAATAGGTGTCCTCCTATACCATAAAACAATAAGACAAGGCACGACCTCTCCCATGCTCCCAAGATGTGGGTGTGAAAGCCAGAACACTCTGGAATGCACACCAAGTTTGCAGACTATTAAGGATCAAACCTCTACCAATCTACAACTAATTATAAAACTCTAAGCATATATGAGTAGATACCTGTAAACATAAATGACAATCAACAATACAAATCTAACAGAGCTGGTAGGTGTTGTTGCAGCAGTCTATCAGTTTCTTCAGAATTGTCTCCCCATATGCTAATCAAGTCCAATACCTCAGTTTCTGTCCATTTCTGTCTCAGTTGTATATAGCATTTGTATTCTATTTTTATCTTATTGTATATTTTATTCTATTTTATTCTACTGTATATAGTATTTTATTTTATTCTATTCTGTACAGTTGTGTACTGTATTTATTCTTATTTTATTTTATTCTAATTTTTGCTTCATAACTTTTGCACTGTCCACTTCCTGCTGTGACAAAACAAATTTCCCACATGTGGGACTAATAAAGGTTATCTTATCTTATCTTATTAACTCACTCCGTCTCCAGTTTCCGCCGCCATGCTTTCTAGTTTGTCTTTTCCGGTGCTGATAAATGGCATCTGTCTTGTGTCAGTGACATAAATGGTAAATGGCCTGTACTTGTGTAGCACTTAGTCCCTAAGGACCCCAAAGCGCTTCACACTACATCCAGTCATCCACGCATTCACACACACATTCACACACTGGTGATGGCAGCTACATTGTAGCCACAGCCACCCTGGGGCGCACTGACAGAGGCGAGGCTGCCGGACACTGGCAACCTTCCGATTACAAGACGAACTGCCAACTCTTGAGCCACGATCGCCCCCTAAAAGACGGATTTAATGCGACATGACCTTTCAAATAGCAGTCGCTTTCTAAAACATCAGATATGTATCGGTAACACAAACATCAGGTTATCCTGCTGATCAAAGTCCAACACTGAGTTTGTAAAAACATGTTTGTCAATCATTTTGTTTGGTTTCTGAGGAAAATGATTCAATAACTTGCTGCTAATACACAACATTTCATCATATTTCCTCATAACCCTCTTTTGTCTGACCATTTGATCCCATTTGAGTTTCCAATAAAGGATCCACAGAGTTTGGTGACAATAATGACAGTAGATGTTTGTGTGAAAGTGCTGGAAGCAAATGAGTGTGTGATGTTCTTTCAGTGTTGCACTTTGTAGACGCTCCCTGAGCACTGGTCTCACAGCCAGCTGCACATAGAGACCAGTGTTGTTAGTCCAGGTCAGAAGATGACTTGTTGGAATGAAAATGAGCTTGTAGTTTGTCTGCTTTAATCATGTGACTGGAAAAAGGTGTTGGACTTCAAATATGTCCGTTTCTTTCACACTTCACCTTTAAAAGTGAAGCCATGTGGTTCCTGGAAGGAAAAACACGACTTTATCAAGTCTTTGTCCTGTTTTTATGATAAATGTACGACTTTAATGTGAAACATTCAGAGTTTTTTCTCTTGTGTTTGTTTGAAGCTGCTTCCTGTTGGCTTCAGCTGTTTGGAGTTTCCATTTTCTAAACTTCTACATTCTGAACCTTCTTCAGCTCTGAACAGATGATGAAACACTGAATGATTTCAAGCACTTTGTCTAATAAACTTACATCTTTCATTCTTTATACAGATTGTGGGGCTGTGGTTTGTCAGAGATCAGCTGTGATTATCTGGCAGCAGCACTGAAGTCCAACCCCTCCCATCTGAGAGAGCTGGACCTGAGTGAGAACAACACCCTGCAGGATCCAGGAGTGAAGCATCTGTGTGGTTTTCTGGAGAGTCCAGGATGTGGACTTGAAACTCTGAGGTCAGTCACCATGTTTTAGTTGTGCTGAGATGGATATGATGTGGGTCAGTGGGCCCACAGACACCTCTAGTATACAGGAAGTCTTGATCCTTGATCCTCTGAGTCTGACTCAGTAGATAATGCAGAGTTCTGAGCTGATGTGGGTGACGGGACTCGGACAGCCTGACACACTTGATGTCCATGTCTTCCCTGCTTGTCCTGATACAAATAAACATGAGTGTCCTTGCAGGTCAAATGTTATCAGTCACACCTGTTAGTGCAGCTCTCCTCTAGATTTTAGTGCTTGTTAAACTAGGATGGTTTTAGAAGCCTGGACCACAGACTCCAACGAAAGATATTACTTGGAAAGGCCAAAGTAACCTATTAGAGGTGTTTGCACTAACTTAGAATAATACAATAATACTTTATTGTTTCACAAAGGGTTAAACAGTGAATGCACACAGAGAGGTTGGTGGTGAGACGGGCACTTCCAGCACTGTACATGTGTTCCAGCTCAGTGTTCATGGAAATAATCCAGAGAGCAGGATTGATGAATGTCACATCTTCGTAAAGTTATAATCTACAGGGAAAACTGTGGCTCTGATATCTAGTCAACCAATCAGGTGTTTACATCATATTCACTGATCTTCAGCCCCACTTTATCATCAGTCTCTCTCTCTCTTTCACATCTGAATAATCTTCACTTCACATTTCAGTCAGTTCAGGTTTCATTAGCACAGGGGTGTCCAAACTTTTTTCACTGAGGGCCACATACATAAAAATATAGGTGCTGGGCCACTTACTAGATCCAGGTAAACACTTGACCTCCTTGAATCTGGCTCCAGTGCAGCATCAGTTTTCACATATGTAGTTGTCCATTTCAGCTGTAGTTGCCATGGCAGCATAATCCATTTTAAACCAAACACCTTTCTCTTTAAACTCTTTGTCAGTCACAGTATACTCATTACAATCCTCTTTTTCACTTGTTCACACATTCAGAGATCAGAGTGTCCTGTGTGTGCTCTCATTCACTCACACTCACTCTCATATGGCTGAAGTCTGTTTGCACAGAGGTTACCTAATCACATCTTGGCTCGTGTGATTAGGTAGAGGATCAACAGGGGGGTTCATGACCCCCTTGGCGGACTCTCCCACAGGGCTTAAATCTGGGACTCTCCACCATTTGACCCTAGAAATAAAGAAGCTTCTTGGATGAGAGGTGAAACGTCTTCAAGAAACTTAAAGAAGTCCAGATGCCTTTGTTTCTAAGCTCTTTAGATGACTGCGAACCTTCACAGACACCTCATCAGTGGGACTCTCAGAGCTACCAGCCCTTTCCTAAAATCACAAAGCTCTTCATTGAAATCAATAATATCAAAGCTGGAATCCAATGAGTCCAAGTCTTCTGCTGATTCAGCATCACATTCATCTTTGGTCCTTGCTCTGCATCCCCACCATGGACTTCATTCCTTTCCAAGCCAGCCTTGAGTGTCCTTTATTCAGCTCATCCTCTGCTTTACTTTTACACCTGATTTTAGCTGCTTTATCTCTCTTTCAACAAGTGTATGTGCCTCAATCTTTTTCTTCTCTCCCTCATAACAAGACAGTTTCTTCTGACTGAGAACATGTTGGAGTGATTTACTGATCCAGGGCTGCTTATTGGGGAAAATAGTTCCTGTTTTCAAAGTAATCCCCATTTTTCCCAGAAAGAAATGTAAGTAGAAATCGATGATCTAAGTGAGAACGTGAGCCTTTAAAAAGGGTTCATCTGAGGTTGATGCCAGTGGTCAAAGCCCCCAACAAAGCTCTGTAAGTACATATGTGATCATACCTTTACTTTTTAAATGTTTATTCTACTTAGCACAGATCAGGTGGAACAACTAAAATAAAATATAAAAAAACTAAACCAAAGAAGTAATGACTGCTGACGTCTGAAAAGTCTAAGTAATCATCAGTGTTGGGTCTAAACTCAGACCCCTGTATCCAGGACTTATTCCCGTGAAAGAAAAACAAGGCAACAGCGATTGATTATTTATTTACTTGCAAGGAAGGCCTCGTCGGTATTTCAGCTCATTACGACCCCAACGATGGCCTCCTCTCGCTGGCTTTTATTGACAAACTTCAAACAATAGTTTACAAAACACCTCCCCTCGCAACCCCCTTTGGTTACAAAGACAAGGCACTGTATGTATGTGTATGCAAGAATGTGTGTGTGTGTGTGTGTGTGTGTGTGTGTCCTCCTGCTGATCAAAGGGTCATAAAACATAAACAGCAGGAGGAACATCCTTGGTCATAAAGAGGGTAATCTCCCTGACACCCAATGTATGGTTTACCATAGATAACACAGTGAAACCATACAAAGGGCAGGAAGATTTACCAACATCAAACGGACAAGGATGTTGCCTGCGATAAAACACTTCAACCTCGCACCCAGAACCTCGAGAATCTGGGGATGGGAGGAAAGAAAGAATTCCTTTCACAGAGTTAAAACAATGGACAAATGGTAAACATAAAAATGACAAATGTTTAACTTTTCACTCTAACAAGCAGCACTCACTTTGTTCAATACTGAATACATTGCAGCACAAATTGCCCACATTTCTGAAATATTTCTGGGTGTAACTGTTACTAAAGTTTCATGTAGATCTGGCCTGTGGTTGTTATCTAAGTGATAATCATCAATTCTACTAAAATGAATATATAAAATAAAGAAATTTGACACATTTTGTTGATACCAAAAGCACACTTAACAATTCAGTGTTGTTTTACTGCTGTTCTCTCTTCACTTCTCTGATTCTCTCCACATGTTGCTCTGCATCAGTGCTCAGTTTCCTGACAAAAACCAGATTAAATATTGCTAAATATAATAGTATCTCATTACACTTCAACATAAGTGTTTTATTTTTGTAATTGTTTATCTGTTATTTTTCAGACTGAGTCACTGTGACCTGTCAGAGAGAAGCTGTGAAGCTCTGGCCTCAGCTCTCAGCTCTCAGTCCTCTAATCTGAGAGAGCTGGACCTGAATAACAATAACCTGAAGGATTCAGGCGTGAAGCTTCTGTCTGAAGGACTGAAGAGTCCACACTGTACACTGGAAACTCTCAGGTGAGATCAAGCATTGTTTTCTTTCATCAACTGACAGAATTAGCAGATTAATAATAAGGCAGTCCTCTAATAAGAGGAGATGTGGAGGTCTTCTGAAGGGCAGCATACTCTTATGTTGAAAAGTTCTAAAACAGGAAGTAGTTCCTGGGAACTGCTTCCTTTGTTATTGTCTAAGTAGAAACATGATGGTGAAAACAGTGAGTTTGCAGAGGTGAATCCACAGCACACAACACAACAATGCTGCTGCGTGCTGAAAGCAGACTTCTCACAGATTCTGAGACTGCAGGTTTCATCACTGTCCAACCAAAATTCACTTTTTATTCAGTGTTTTCATAAAAGCCTTATTTTTATCCATTTACTGCTATTAGGAAGAACACGTGAGGTTTAAGGGACGAGTTTGAAACCTTTTGTCCTCCACAATGGAAAATGGGTGGAAATAAAAATGGGTCTCACTTTAGCCAGCCCCCAATTTTATCAGTCCTACTCTCAGCGTCTCCTGTATATCTCCTATATAATTTTTGCACTCAGCTTTGTGGTCTCCAGTATCACTGAAATGCAGACAGATGCTGCTCATTTTGCCTTTTCACTCTTTGCTGACACGCTTGCATTTTAATACAGCTCCCATTTCTCTGTGTACCTGGTCTCTACCACTACCCTGCTGTCTATGGGACATTTCCGTCTTCTTTCACATAATGGTTTGATCCCAGTCTGTCTCTTAGTGTTTGGCCACATGGTTTGCTCATCAAAATAAAATCTCAGCCGTGCTCACATTGATTATCAGCAAGCCTGAAAATTCATCAGTATTTGACATATGAAATTATCTCAAGGGCTGGATTTGGCCCACGGGCCATATGTTTGACACCCGTGGTTTACAAATTCACTGTATGAGTGAGTTAGCTCTCAGCTAACTAGCAGACAAGCTAACTGCTGGGACAGCTGAAGTCAAACAGCAGTGAGAAATGAAAGACTGATTCATTTCTATTTAGTCTTTGTTAATAGAATGTTAAATATAATGTCAGTATTACCTTTTAATTATATAGGTTTACTTATGGTAGAATGTTGCATGTAATCATTTGTGTTTAGAAGTATGTAGTTGATAGTATCCTGAAAGGATGTCTCATCCTAGGAAGCTTGTGTGATTCCAGAGTGTTCTGGTTTTCACACCCACATCCTGGGATCATGGGAGAGGTCGTACCTTCTTTTATTGTTTTATGGTAGGATAATGTCTGTGTTACTCTAAGTGCATTTTGTTTAGATGAACTGCTGGACTTCCAGGCCAGCAGGGTTAGGAAGTCATTTTATGGAAACACACACACACACACCTAAACATCCACATTCCAATGTAAAGAACAAACACCCACTGATGTATAAATAAAGAACAGGGCAATGGCACGGGGCGAGTCTCAGAGCCCGCACTTCTGTGCGAGTTCTGTGGCTGCCCTTGCTTGCAAGTAACTAACTGCAGTGTGTTTCTCCTCTCTGATTCTCAACTGAAGAAGTGTTTAAGAATAATTCTCCTGACAGTCTTGTGATGTGCAGCTTTGTTCAGAGCATTAAGGCCCAGCAAAGATTACTGAGGTCACAGAGTCACTGATGAAACCTGTGTGCTTATAGAAACTGAAACCAGATGAACCAGAATAGAAGGACATTAAAATGAAGTGTCAGCTACACAAAGGCAAAGCTGTTCAGTTGTTGGTGTGAGTTATTTAAATGGAGGAGGGAGTCAGACTTTAAGCTGCTGGACTCAGTCACTATATCCTGTT
Organism: Oreochromis niloticus; assembly: GCF_001858045.2. Classification (NCBI taxonomy): domain Eukaryota; kingdom Metazoa; phylum Chordata; class Actinopteri; order Cichliformes; family Cichlidae; genus Oreochromis; species Oreochromis niloticus. The sequence continues at coordinate 22,218 of NW_020327445.1, read as the reverse complement.
CTCCTCATAGAACCTGGATACACAGACTCACCTGTGACACAGTGACACACAGTGTGGCTACACACACATTAGAAAGTGGATCAGTCACACTTGTGCAATCATTTGTAGTGCTGGGTAACCACGAACACTTTGAATCACCATTAATGGCTTTGTTACAGCAACATTCAATCATGAGTTCAAAGTAGTGTATTGTGTCCTTATGTTAATAGTACTGCAGTGTGAGAAGTGCAACATTCAGTGTGCAGAAACAAATCAGGTGCTTTCTAACAGCAGTATTCCCTTTAACACAGCAGCAGTTCAAATATTTCTGTCAGTCTGAGCTGAAACATGAATCTAATCAAATATCAAATCAAAGTTCTTTGCCTCTGCCAGGACGTCAACATCTGATCTAGGTTTTTACAAAGTTCCCCTCAGAGTCCAGAGCCACCATCATACCTTTGACCAACAGCAAGTGAACATTTATAAATGTGTGTTTTCAGAACAGGAAGCAGCAGAACTATTGTTCTGTTATCAGGCAGCAGCACAAACGCTCATCAGCTCATTTACTGTGCAGGACTTTGAGTGTGTGAAGTGTGTGTTTGTACTGGATTTCCTTTGGAGAATCTCAGTCAGAAACAAGACAAACAAAAACTCTTTCAATAGTCCTGGTTGAGTTGACAACATGAACTGCATTTATCTTCCTCTGACTTGACATGTTCTTCCTCCTCTGCACCGAGCCAGCTGCTAAGACACAAGCTCACTGACATTTTCTGATGATAAAGAAACTCTCTTCTTCTGTACAATATGAGCAGCAACAGAGAACAAGCTCTCACAGGTACAGATGTTGCAGCTGTGCCCAAGTACATGTGCTGCATGTTTGGAGCAGCACTCTAATGGACAGGCCTCTGTACTGATGGTGGGCTCTGTATCCACCACACTGTTCTCAGCTGAGTCTTCCTCCTGTTCACACTCTGATGAAGCACCAACAGGGCCAACTTTTTCTCTGGTGGCTCGGATGTTGTTGCTTCCACAGGTTTCCCTCCAACAACCCTCTGTTCCTTCAGTAAGTTCAGTAAGATCTGGGTAAACACTTGAGCTCCTTGAATCTGGCTCCAGTGCAGCAGCAGTTTTCACATATACAATGTTGGCATTTTGCTTGCGTGTCTCCAGGTCTGTTCTGAATGTAGACTTGAATTTGACCACGTAGGCGGGGTCATCATCTGAGCTCTCCATCACCTGAGAGAGATGACAAAACACAGAATCACAGAGCATGAAACCAACTTTTCTCCTCCCAGAAGTTCAGTCACAGACCTGCAACAGAAACAAGAATCAAAGATTCAAATGACGCAGAGCATTCATGTCCTTATATACACAAACATGTCCTCTACATATTCATGCTGTATTTACACACACATACAGAGGCTGTTTGTCTCTCCCACACAGACAGAACAGTGAGAAATACATCAATGTTGTTACCTGCAGGGTTCCAGCTGTGCACGTTGTCCCTGTTAGCTGTAGTTCCCATGGCAACCTTGGTGTTGTGTGCGGTGAAGACATCCCTGAGTGGCTGCTCGTTTCTGCAGATCCTTCTGAAGTGGAAGTCCATCTGGTTGGACTGTCTTGTATAAGTGACTCTTTCTTTGGTCCATGTTCAGTTTGTTGCTGTTCTAATTCTGCAGCGTTTGCTGGACTGTGTATAAAGTGACCCACAACCTTTGTGCATTTGGCCAGGACATTGTCAAACTCACTGTTCTGCAGAGATACTGTGACAGAACGCTGGAGAATGTGCGCGATGCAGGGACGTGTTCAAAGACCGACGTCTGGCAGCAGCATCATATTTCTATCTGTACTGAGTGTGCTGACTTTATTTCAAATGTCCCACTGCTGTGCAACATGAATCACATGTTCTGCACATTTCAGTCAAATGTCTCTGTTTTCATTACAGTCAGAGCATGTGAACGCAGCTCCCACTCTTCATTAATATCATGTACTGTAACTCCCAGGTAACCATGGTTACCCAGCCACGCCCAGTAGTCTCCAGAGAGACCAACAGCTGGTGCACGTTGTAACACCGTGGCTTTCGTAGTCTCTCCTTTTTCTACAGCTCATGTGTTCTTCTTGTGATGGTGCGTCTTGAGGCTCATACATGCCGTCATTTGTTGATCCTGAGAACGTTCCTCAGACCGACTTCTTCAACAACACTAATCGGCCTGCAGTTTGTAGCTACTCACTTCACTGTGGCGTTTGTTAGCCTGTCTTTCTTTGGTTTATCTAGACTCCTCCCACAAGCTGATCCAACATAGTCTCCCCAAGCCTCCCACCGCTGTTTGTTTGGGTGGTTTGTTTGCTGCCATCAACAGCGTGTAATGCATTTAAGTGGGAGTTAAGACTTGAAGTACTCCGACGATAAAAAACTCAACTTTGCTTCCAGATAACTTTAGTTGCAGTGTTGGGCAAGTTACTTTGAAAAAGTAATTCAATTATAGTTACTAGTTACTTTTTCAAAAAAGTAACTAAGTTAGTAACTGAGTTACAATATTCTAAAGGTAATTAATTACTTTAAAAGTAACTACTGCGTTACTTTAAAAAAAAAAAAAGTTTAACCCTCTGGGGTACAGGGTACAATTGGCCATTTTTAACTACTTTTGATTTTCCCTCCACATTTTACCTTCAAAAACTATTTCCTTTGTCTTGTTTGGTATCATCCTTTTCAGCACAACCTCACGTATTTGAATTTACAGTCATGTTTTCATTTTGACGTACTGTATTAACACAACTGATCTAAAATTAGACAAAACCATAAAATCAGAGTAGAAAAAGTTATATTTTTACTGTAACAACCACAAACATGTTTAATGAATCATATTTCATAAAGTTAAATGCAAATATTAATTGTCAATTTTAAAATACTATGCACAAACAACAAAGTTATTTGCATCCATTTACCTTTTACCCTTTTTTAAAAATAACCATTTCAAACTATTTACAGAACAATCAGCTGTTCTTCAATAAGATGCAACACAAATTATTTCTGCCACTCCAAAAAAATAACTTCTGTTCACTATAAAGGAGAAGCAGCCTGATACCTGCAGGTCTGACAGCAGCAGGTGTGTCACTCAATCAATCAATCAAAGCTTTATTCGTCACATGCAGGTTGCCCTGCAGTGAAATGGGACCCCCTCCGACGTTACACACACAGCACAGACATTACATGGGGATACAAGTCGGAGATCGGTAGCATTACAGAAAAACACTGAAATGTGCATTACAGTGGGAAAGTACAAGAGGAAAAAAAGAGACCTCTTCTCATGCTGTGCATGGTAGGACAGCATGGGAACAGGAAACAAAAAAAACTCCTCTGCACAAAAGCACATAAATGTCCACAGCACAACATTGTGAGAGACATGACAAGCCACAGGGTTGGGTGGGGGGTGAGGAGTCATCCGAAGCGAACACAGCAGCCATCCTGCACAGCGCTACCATTCCAGCACGGCACACAGACCCACCGTGTTCCTCCGCAGGAAACAAGCATCGAAGGCGTTTGGAAGGGGAGGGGGGATGAGTGTGTGCAAATCAGTATGTGTGTATGTGTATGCGTGTCCAGAGTTCAGCTGAGACAGTGTCCTTCGCCCTATCAGGCTAAGTAAACAGTCTGCCAGCCAACCCAGGTGGCCTTGCACAGAGTGGGAAGAATAGTCAACACACAGTCGTTATCAGGGAATTGTTTTCTTTGGCACCAGCCTTGGTCCCGCAGCTGGCGCCATGGTGTCCGCATGTTGATGTCGTTAATTTTTCCTTTTCTGCGAGCAGCTTCAGGAGAATTTCAAAGCTGTTCTTCTAACCCTCCGACACTGGTCTCTCGATCTCCCGTTGGATAGCCGCGAGCCTCCCCATGATGGTATCAAACTTCCGTTCCGTGGTGTTGTCATTCTTTTGATTCTGAGACCCCACAGCTGCAGTGATCCATTCTGCGATGTTATCCAACTTTTGCTCAAGGGTCTTATCTTGAGCAGGCCTCTCTTTGGTGTATCCCAATATTCGCTCAGTGCTGTTATGTTGAGTCTTCACGGCAGCTGTAAGCATCTCCAAGTTGTTGACCATGCTGCGTTCGTTCAGAGAAGTCGCACCTCGTCCCATCGTTTCAATTCCAATCCCAGCGGGCAGCCTTGGGGGGGGTTGAACAGCCGGTTCCGCTCTCTTAATTCTCCGATAAGCCAGGGCCAAGCCAGCTCCGATTAGTAGAACCCTGTTATCATGGTTCCGAATATGTAGATGTCTTCAGCATCCTCGATCGACAGTCCCGCCAGGCACACGACCCTCCATGTCTGCCACCCGTCCATCGTGTATCCGGCAGGGAAAGTCCCTCCAGGGCACTCGGGCTCTCCCGAGCCGGGGCTTCTCGTTGAGAAGAGGGTGTCAATAGCATTCAGAGACCAGTTGATCAAATCCATAATTCTCTTTTAGGTTTTAGAGAACGACAGTGAGAGAGTGTTCCAGGGAAAGTAATACACACGAGACAGGACAAGGACATGAGAAGCTAAGTAGGGAAGATAAGGGGAAGGAGGAGAGGAGAAAACTGCGACCGCCTTCGCCAAGAGCTGTTTCTACCTGGAGACAGCAGTCGCCTCATTGTTCTGACACACAACACAAAACTATCCACAACACTACACACTAACTACACAAGACAACACATGAACTACACACTCCAAACACGCTAAACGTCACAAATCTCTCACATCTCAAAACTCGCTTTCTCTCTCTCTCTCTCTCGCCGTCACTCCTAAAACTTTTGTTTTGTTTTTTTGTTTTGCTCATAAGCAGAGAGTGCTTGCTAGCGCTAACGTGGCGAAACTATTGAGGAAAAAATGCCGCGTATATATTGTTTATCATGACTCTGGTTTTACGTGGCTCATCAACACAATTTAAAAATTGGTATATATCACCTTGTTGCTTTGTCTTTAAGTGGTCATGTGATTGGCTTACCACAACTACTTTATTCTTCCTCAGTCAAACAGCTGCACTCATGCGATTGTTTTGCCCCCTTAGCTCCAGGTGTTGTGCTGGACAGTGATCGTGATTACCGTCCGCGGGAGCGCGCAGCTGCTTAAAGCTGCACTTACGTAGTCAGCTACTTCCATGCAGCTGATATAAGATGCAGTAAGCTAAACACAGCTTCAACCGTCTGTTTGTTGAAAAATAGTAACGGACAACGTTTCCTTGTTAGTAACTGTAACCACGTTGTAACAATAGGAATAGTAATTAGTTAGATTACTCGTTACTGAAAAAAGTAACGCCATTAGTAACGCCGTTACTTGTAATGCTGTTACTAGTAACACCGTTATTCCCATCACTGTTTAGTTGTATCAACACTGCCTCCTGGAACAGTTTAAAATGAACATGTCAAAGATCTGTACCTCTCTCCTTGTTTCTGTCCCCGCCCCTTTCTTTCTGTCCTGGGTCATGTGAGCACTGCAGTAGTATTAGGCCCACCCTCAATGCTCTCATTGGTTGAGACGCATAATGACACCCATATCAAGCCAGCACTGGTCAACATCCCTCCTGTGACCCATGGCTTTATCTTCAGAGCCAGTGAGCACTTTCACAGTAATCATGAGTTTAAAACCTGTGATTAAAATAATTGTTGGTGTTAATCAATGAATGAGTTAACGAGATAATAACAGGTTAAGTTGCCCTAATAATTAGACTTTGATGACAAACTGATGTGATCTCCATGTTTCCTTTGTTGGACTGTGGGCGAGTGTCAGAACTGAATGTACTGAGTAACATGTAGAGTTTAAATATGTGTCAGTTCCAGTTTCAGAGCTCTAAAGTGCAGCTGTCATGTTAGGAATATGTTAGGAATAGACAGTAACACTGAGGTCAAATCTTTATTTTACCACTCGCTGCATTCTTGATGTTCATGAATTCAGCAGGTTCATGATTGTCTGCAGCATTAATCTCATATTTCCATCTAAAGTGTTGAATTTGACTGTTTGATGTTCTTTATGATCTCTGGCACCAGTTCATCTGTAGGCTGAGCTCAGTCCATCCATTTAGTGAAATGATGTTTAAAGGTCTCCTTGTTCTGTGAGCGTGCACAGATCCTGAAGCAGAAAGCCTGGGTTAACAGAGAAATGATCATCACTGTGAAGATGCAGCAAAGAAAGCCTGGCTATGTTGGACTGGGTGTGGAAGCAGCTCCCAGTTTGAGTTCAGGAGACAGACGCCCTCTCTACTTTGAAGATCAGCTTCAAACTTTCCTTTTTGAAGAATCTTATAGTTCGAGCTGGATCAGGTGACCCTGAACCATCCCTTAGTTATGCTGCTATAGGCTCAGGCTGTTGGTGGACTTCCCATGATGCTCTGCTTTCTTCTCCACTCCCCTCTTTTCACTCCTGATGCTTTAATATGTCACTACTGCATGTCCTGAACTTTTGTCTTCTCTCTCCTTAGTTTGTGTTTTGTTCTTGTCTCTCTGAGCTCATCTCTTCTCTTTCCCCTCACCCTGCAACCAGTCATGATAGATGCTCCTCCTGGAGCCTGTTTTCACTGGGAGGATCTTTGTGTCAAAGGGAGTTCTTCTTCCCACCATCACCAAGTGCTGCTCACAGTGGATTGTCTGATGGTTGGGGCTTTCTCTCTAATATTGGAGGCTGTTACCTTACTCTGTTAAACAGCTTGAGATGACTGTAGGTGTCTGTTGGGTATTGTCACTTATAAATAAAGTTACATTGAATGGATGTAAATGGATAGATGTTATTGTGACAAAGAGAAAATGGTTGTTGACAGATGGATTGTTGTTTTGTGTGTCTGCAGCCTGTCAGGCTGTCTGATCACAGAGGAAGGCTGTACTTCTCTGGCCTCAGCTCTGAGCTCCAACCCCTCCCATCTGAGAGAGCTGGACCTGAGCTACAATCATCCAGGAGACTCAGGACTGCAGCTGCTGTCGGCTGGACTGAAGGATCCAGGCTGGAGACTGGACACTCTCAGGTATGGAGAGATAGAGGAGGAAGAGCTGAAAACATTTCCTGTGTCCTTAACTCACTTCCTGTTTGTTTCCTGCAGATGGGACATGAACAATCACACATGCAGGAATATTTTCAGGGACAGACACACTAGTCTAGCTGGATAAGATAAGAGATAAGACTTTATTGATCCCACAACGGGGACATTTTTGCGTCACCTCAGCTCAGGTACAGATATCAGAAGGAAATACAAAAATACAAATAAGTACAATTAATGAATAAAAGTAAGATAATACACTATATACAATGGTAGCATACACAGTATGTGATTATGGATATGGTTGGAAATATGGAAGACATAAACTTGCTTGATATAGCTATTGTACCACTACTATTCCTCTTTATAGACATGTACATGGATATTTATGTAGGGGTCTCCAAGGAGTCTGTTTACAGGAACATCTAGGTCACAGGTGTACCTGAGATAGATGCCAGTGAACCTAATAAAGTGTCAGCTAACATTTGGAAATGGAAGCTTAAATAATGACAAACTCTACATTGACAGCTGAATTCATAATAAATTTGTTCTCAAGTGCACATTTTTCTTTTATTGTTCTCAAACAACAGAATGAGAATGAAATATTGATTCTAACAGGGCCCATAAACAGCATTAGCTTATCAGTTTCCATCATGGTCACATAAATCCTTAGCAGAGCAAAGTGGCCTACTTATCAATAGCTGCTCAAGTTGTATAAAGCAAGTGAAAGCAGTATTAGCATTAGCTGCTAATGGCAGCTTACTTAGCATAAACTCTTCACATCTTTATAATGCAAGGGAAAGGAGTCACTCATGGCAGCCTATTTAGTATTAACGTCTCACATCATTATAATACTAGAGAAAAGTGTATTAGCGTTAGCTACTAATGCTTATTCACCTCAAATTGGCTACTTAGTTGCTAATGGTAGCCTACTTAGCATAAACCCTTCACATCTTTATAACGCAAGGGAAAGGAGTCACTCATGGCAGCCTATTTAGCATTAACGTCTCACATCATTATAACACAAGAGAAAAGGGTATTAGCGTTAGCTACTGTCCCGTATTCGAAAATATTGAGGAGGAGAGCAAAATAACACTGGTCCCGAAGAGTCTGGTCAAACAATGGTTTTATTGAACACACGCACGGGGAGATGAATACTGCACACAATCAGCATAGATCTCCACCCAAAAATACACAAGCAATTGCTTTTATAATGTCAGGGGTTGACGCCCCTTCACGCGTTTACAAGAACATTATTTGTATCTTAAGAACATTATTTGCATCTTTTACAGACAATGATCAGTTTTAAGAGCTAAATGTAGACACCGAAGTTCCCCTTTCTAGCATCTTCTTCCAAATATGGCGATAATTTCAGGCCCTTGAGGTCCCCATGGACCTGTCCTCTTCTTTTGCACATCTTCTGTCACCTGTTACTAAGCAAACTCAAACGCAACAGGTTGCTGAATAGATTCAGGCCTTTGCTCAGGCCTGTTTCTAGATTATATGTACTATATGTGTTTTGTAAGCGTGTATGCAGTTTTAACCTTCTATAGCTCCAAGTCACTTACACAATAGATTGTCCGGACATCGCGGCGAACGAAGCTTATGACCTTTAATTAATTGACTGAGCTTCAACTCTTTAATAAGCACAAAAAGCAATGTGTGTATACAATGATTATGGCTGCACCTGTAATAAAAGGTTAATGTGAGGCCAGCAGGTTTTAATGAACATCTTAATGCAGTATCAATGCTGTAGATTATATGATTAATGCAATGTTAATGATGCAGGATATATTGTAGCAGTAAAATAATTTCTTTAATTCCACACTACTAATGCTTATTCACCTCAAATTAGCTTTAGCTGCTAATGGTAGCCTACTTAGCATTAACTCCTCACTAATATAATGCTAATTCACATCAAATTAGCATTAGCTGCTCATATTGTTATAAGGAAAGAGAAAAAAAATATTGGCATTAACGGATAATGCTAATTCACCTCAAATTAGTATTAGGTAATAACGGCAACCTACTTAGCATTAGCTGGTCACATTGTTATAAAGCAAGAAAATATGGTATTAGCATTACATTCTAATTTCTATTCACCTAAAATTAGCATTAGCCACTAATGGCAGTCTTCTTAGCATTAACTCCTCACTAATATAATGCTAATTCATGTCAAATTAGCATTAGCTGCTAGCATTAGCCTACCTAGCACTAGCTGCTCACATTGTTAAAATTGAAGGAAAAATAGTATAAGCATTAGCTACTCATATTGTTAAAAAGTAAGAAAAAACATTGTTAGCATTAGAGGATAAATTAGCATTAGCTAGTAATGGCAACGTACTTAGCATTAGCTGCTCACATTGTTATAAATCAAGGGAATATGGTATTAGCATTAGTTGCCAATGCTTATTCACCTAAAATTAGCATTAGCCACTAATGGTAGCCTATTTAGCATAAACGTCTTAATGCTAAATGAAGTTAATTATTGCTAAATAGACTTCAAGGAAATTAAAGCAGTGTTTGCATTAGCTACTGATATTGCTATAAAGCAAGAAAATATGGTATTAGCATTAGCTACTAATGCTTATTCACTTCATATTAGCATTAGTTAATAACGTTAGACTTCGTATATTAGCATTAGCTGGTAATAATTATTCACCCCTAATTAGAATTAGCCGCAAATGGCAGTATACATAGCATTAACTCCTCACATCGTTATAATGCAAGGGGAAACAATTAGCATTATCGAATAATGTTGACCTTGGCCCACTGGAAAAGTTCAGAACTAAAGATTTAGGAGTGTTTCTCGAGAGAGGTCATACCTTCTCTTACTGATTTATGGTATAGGACAGGGGTCTGCAACCTTTAACACCCAAAGAGCCACTTGGACCCGGTTTCCACGCAAAAGAAAACACTGAGAGCCGCAAATACTTTTTGAAATCAAAAATGAAGATAACACTGTATATATTGTTTTTTTTTACCTTTATGCTTTGTGTGAACAACTAAACTAAGTAAGTAAAGTTTATTTATTTATTTATTTCACAGACAGACAGTCACAAAGCGCTGTACACAAATATTAAAATAAACAATAATAGACATTATACACCATGTAAAAGATCAAATGTAAATAATGTAAAGAATATAAAATACGTAGATCAACAAAAGGCTTGTTTGAAAAGAAAAGTTTTTAACTGCTTTTTAAAAGAATCCATAGAGCAACTAAGGTGTGTTGCTTATGAAATCCATGAAGTGCTACAGAGAAAATTACATTTTATTTATGTAATTAACACATTTTGAACTCTTAAATAAATATAACAAAAGGAAAGACACCCAGCTGAACTAAAATGATCCAGCAAACAAAAACTGTTGTGAGCCGCCACCCTTATATCGCCTTTGGGCTTTTGGAGCCTTGACCTGACTTTTAAAAAGTAATTGGGAAAAAAAGCACTATGCTGCTAAAAAAAATAGATATTTGCAAAATTCTGCCTAAATATGTATTTTACCAGGTTAATGTGTGTGGCGCTCTCTCTGCTGTGGTGTGTGTCGGGCTGTGAGCTGCAAAGCTACAGCCGGCTGTATGCGTACAGCAACTGTGTGTGAAAAGTGGTCAATATAGAGAGATGCTGAAAAGCGTATTCATGGAAACATGATCGGGTCTGCCGTGATGTGTTTACAATAAGACTTTTGGTCCGGAACCTCTACGCACAGTGTCTGCAAATCGGAGCTTTCATCTTTACGCAGGACTGTAAGCTGTCATCTGTGAGGCGTGAGTGGTGTTTGACTGAGGTCAAGCTAAGGAACGGTGCTGTCACAGTTCTCTCTCAAACTATGATCTCCTGCATGAGATCAAAGAGCTCTGCTTGGTGCTTTTCGCTGTTGTAGTAGAATTGTCTGGTTCCAGCGGTGGCTCTGTGCTAGACAGTAGGGCAGGGCGATATGGCCAAAAATATATATCACGATATATATTTGAAAAGTTGTGATAACGATATAACTGACGATATAATTTCTGCGAGACAAAATACAACTCCACAACATTACTAGCGCAAAAAACCCCGATCCATTCATTTTACTTAAACAAGTAGCTGTTTTTATAGGCATTAAAGCTATATAAACATTTAACAGTGCAAATGCAAATTTCTTGCTGAAAGTTTAACCAAAAGGCATTTCCAGTAGAAATGGGCTGACATATCCTGAGCATAACTATGTATAATATCCACTGAAGTTAAAAAAGAGGTGCTTTGCAACATTAAACTGCAGTGCAGTGTGTGCAGTACGTATTTTTCGGACCATAAGGTGCACGGGATTATAAGGCACATTAAGCTAAACAAAGCAGTCAGATAAATCAAACTTTATTCAACTCATTCTTCTTGCTTCCTCCACTTCTGTACCATTGATTCATTAATGCTGTATTCTATCACAGCTGCTCTATTCCCATGTTGTTGCAGTATATTAATGACTAACCTTCTATTGTGGATGGATTATCTCAGTTGTTCTCCTGACTGAAGTTTGGTCCCTTTACAGCATCCTGCTATGTGATTGCATTTGTCTCTAACTATCAGGAACCTTCACAGTTTCCTGTCTCCATTTATGTTGGAAGTGATAGCAGAGCTGTACGTTTGAATTTTTTCAGAAATCTCTCAGTCAGAACATGCTATATCATGTTTAGGTAACTAGCGAAACTAGCGAGCTAACTTCCGCTAGCTTCCTGCTAACTTCTAATTCCGTTAAATGTAATGAATTCTGTTTTCATGGATGCCTGGACGTTAAACTAAATAGTTACACCTGGTAAAGTAGCAATGCTGATCATTTCATTAAAGATGAAAGAATTTAGACAGTTTTAAACTCTCAGTGATGTTCATTTGACTTCGGGACTTTAAAGGACGGAGTTTAGGACCCAGATTACTCCCAGCTTTACAAGCACCTTAGTCCGACAAATACGGCAATAACGACGGCCCGCTTGCATGTTCTACAAAAAAAAGTGCTCTTTTGTGTATCTGACGGACAAACACCAAACCAGTTAAGCTGCACCATTTTTACAAAACAATTCTGGCTCATCCTTTTCACTCAACAATCTACTGTCCCCATTCACATTCTCCGTTACCGTGCATTCTCCGTGCTTTTTCGGCACTGCGCATGCGTGTTTTACCCATATTCTATCACGATATGTCATTTTCTTACCGTTGCCTAGCTTTCTACCGGTATTATCGTGAACGGTATAATATGGCCCAGCCCTACTACACAGACCCATCACCAGCTTTTTCCAGCTTTTTCCACTGGTTACCAGTACGTCATAGAATCCACTTCCAGATCTTGTTGTTTGTCTTTAAATCTCTGAGTGGATCGGCTCCATCTTATCTCTCTTTAACAAAGATAATCCAAGCAGAGCCCTCAGGTCTGCAGATAAGCAGCTTCTGACCAGAACTAGCCGTAAAAACAGAGGTGAGCTTTATCGATGGCTGCAGCCAAACTCTGGAACAGTCGCCCTTCACATCAGGTCGTCACCAACACTCGACATTTTCAAAACCCGGGTGGAAACACATTTGTACTCTGTAGCTTTCAATTCTGACGAGTCTTTATAGTAATTACTGTGTATGTTTCCTATTTTATCTCTACTCTGTGCAGCACTTTGGCTCAAGCTGTTTTTAAATGTGCTGATAAATAAATGTAGATTTCTTTGAATCAAACAGTGGAGCCGAGCTTTGAGCTCAGTGTGTAACAGTGTGTGTATGAGAGCCATGTAATGTCCATGTGTGCATGCTGACTGCTCTGACCCCTCCTCCTTTCAGGGTGGAGCCTGCTGGAGTCCGATGGTTGAGACCAGGTCTGAGGAAGTGTAAGTGTGTTTTTAATGGGATTCATGAAAACAAAGCAGCACACATTCAACCATCTTCATCATGTCAGGAGTCATCATCAAAGTGTCAATCAATGAACAGATGATGGATCAATAACTGCAGCTGGATTGTGTTTGTTCTCTCCATCAGATTCCTGTCAACTCACAATCGACACAAACACAGTGAACACAAACCTCCAGCTGTCTGACAACAACAGGAAGGTGACACGTGTGGAGGAGGTTCAGTCATATCCTGATCATCCAGACAGATTTGATGGTTGTCATCAGCTGCTGTGTAGCAATGGTCTGACTGGTCGCTGTTACTGGGAGGTCGAGTGGAGAGGAGAGGTCGCTATATCAGTGAGTTACAGAAGAATCAGAAGGAAAGGAAATGGTAAAGACTTTGTATTTGGATACAATGATCAGTCCTGGAGTCTGCACTGCTCTGTGATTGGTTGCTGTGTCAGGCACAATAACAGACTAACATCCATCTCCTCCTCCTCCTCCTCCTCCTCCTCCTCCTCTGTCTCTAACAGAGCAGCAGTGTATGTGGACTGTCCTGCTGGCACTCTGTCCTTCTACAGAGTCTCCTCTGACACTCTGATCCACCTCCACACCTTCAACACCACATTCACTCAAACTCTTTATCCTGGGTTTACAGTGTATTCATCTGGTTCCTCAGTGTCCCTGTGCTGAGTGTAAAGAGTGTCTCCTGTTAGAGAAACACTCTGACTGTTGAACAGTTCAGTCTGTACATGTCTGTCTCTTTCACTCACAAACACGTTTTCACATTCATGGATTCAATCAGTTGATGTTTGAAACTCTTCTAAATGATTCCTTGTAAACTTCTTACTCTTCAGTCCTTTAAAGATGGAAGCTCCCATTATTCCAGGATCCACATGTTGTTTTCTGTCTTTTTCCACTCAAAGCTTCACAGTGAATCTCAGTATGTTGTGTTTAAATAGCTTGTTGATTTTCTTTAATCGTTTCAATTATTATCAGCAAAATAGTTTCATGTTTAATCATCTAGTAATGTAACCCCGCCTCCTTCGCCGCATACTTGGTATTACCCAACCAGCTTTCTCTACCAAACCTTCACTGTTTGCTGTATGTTTGTTAGCGCAGTCGCTGGTGCCAGAGACTGCCAGTGACTTCAGTCTGAGGGTTTGAAGTTTCCATGTCTGTGTGATGTGTGGTGTGAAGGCTGCTGGTTAAACTGGGACTGAGTGCTCATAGAGAGATGCTCCATGAGTCCCAGTACAGACTACAAACATGGTGGAAACTTAGCTTTGATATCCACACACTCTGCACGTCTGTGAGTAACTGTGATGAAGATGTGCAGAGATCTGTGTCCAAACAGGAGAAAGACTGTAAAGACTCTGTGCTTCTAACAGCCTCTGTTAACATATGTAAGGCTGTTTGTTGTTGTTGCCATGGAGCTTTTCACTGTTTGGGTCAGCAGGTCATGTGATCAGGTTTGTTCTGCTGGACGATGGTTCAGTGTCAGGGTTTGTTTGCATTCATCAATAAATATCTAAATAAATCAAAGACTCCATGTTTGTTTTTTCATCATGTGACCTCTGCTCATCCATCTCTGTGTGTATCAGGATACATTTAGTTCATAATACACAGAAAAATCAGAGTTATTACCTGTAATAAATGTGAAAGATTCCTGCAGTGATAACCAGGCAGGACTGAAACACATCCAAGCTCACAGCTGTCACCACGGTAACAGCACCGTCCATCCACAGGTGAGGGGAGGAGCAAAAAGAGGGACTTTCACCATTTTGTACTAAAAACACTCAACTAATGTTTCTAATATGAAACAAATAAGCCCACATTAATGTGAGCATTTATTAAATAATAATAATAATGATTTCCTCCTGATCTCATTTCCATAGCAGAGAAAACTGTGGTGTATATTGAGGTGGAGGCTGTGGTCTATGGCTCAGGTGTAGAGTGAGGGTGGGGTGCACCACAGCAGCATGCTGGGACTGCTGAGGGTGGAGGAGGGAGTGATGATGACATCAGAGCTGCAGCAGTCAGCAGCACAGAGACCAGTGAACACACAGTCTGTTCATCTTTGCATAGATACAATATATACACAATATTGAATGACAGAGACGCTGTGTGAGCTTCCACAGATACACTGACGTCAGCATCCAGAGTCCTCCTGCTGCTCCCCCCTCAGAGCCCCGTGATCAGCACCAACACATTCAGTTAGATGACAGAGTCCAGCTGCAGCTAGAATCAGCTCTGTGAACAACAGCACAGCGTCAGTGTTTCACACTCAGTGAAAGGAGGAAACACCAGAAGAACACCATGTGTGCTACGTTTCCCAGGACACACTACAAACTGCACAAATACAGCACGTGGAAGGACCTGGAGCTGCATTTAAAGAGAAAAGACAGCGTGATGTCCTGTATGGACAGGTGGAAGGAACCAAGTCCTCAGCTGAAACACTCGTGTTTGTCCACAGACAGGAAACACAGCAGGAAACAAAGAAGCTCATGGATAACACACTTCCTGTCAGTCAGAATGAGGCTGGAGCCAAACACAGAAAGGTGTTTTTGTCCAGATGAGCCCAGAGAAGAAACACGAGTGTTCACAGACATCAGAAGCTCAGAGAGGTGAAACATGAGGTTGGAGTCCTCGTCAGCATCCAGAAGAGCTGCTGTGAAACCCTGAGTACTCATGACAGACTCTGATGGCACAAACACATCATGATTCAAACATGAAGTCAAACATGGAGCTCCTGATCCTCCTGCATGAGAACAAGCTGACATGAGCGCTGTGTCTGAGAGTGTCTCCCTGTCACAGTGACAAGAACACAGCTGCTGCTCACAGTCATTAAACTGACCTGAGGTCAGCTGCTAGCACGTCTCTGTGCACCTTACATATGAACCATGTGACCTCACATCAGTGCTGTGGATGACTGTAGTCATAGAAGAGTAGAGCTGTAGCAGGTGGTGTGAGGAGGAGGAGGAGGTGGTGTATTCTAGTTAACGCAGTACTGAAACACTCCAGCAGAGGGCGCTGTTAAGTCCTTATTGTAACACAGTTACTGTGTGCAGTTATACTTCATACATAATCTGCACTTATTTCCATCAGACATGCTGTCAGTAAATGATTGTTTCTATTGATTCTACTTCCTGTTGACTAGTTTGATGACAGTGAAACAATCACAGCTGATTGTGTGATGATGTCACTGTTACATTCAGTGTGTGTGACATCATGTTAGTGCAGCTGATAACAGCCTGGTTCTGTTAGAAACACATGAACGTGTCCATAGATCAGTGTGTGTTTAACATGAGAGCTTCAGCCCTGCTGATGTGTTCAATAAAGACATGCAGGAAAACTGATGAGACTCTGAAATAACTCTTTATATTTATAATGTAACTCTGCATCAAAAGAACAACAAAGGATCCCAGACAGGTTTATGTCAACAAAGACGATTCTGATGTTTCTGTGTTTCTAACAGTTTGACATTATTAGTAAACAGACTGCAGTGAACAGGATTTATAAAGAGCTTATATATAAAGATATGACAGCTGTTTGTTGATCACTCTGTGTTTGGACCTGATCAGTCCAGCTGTTTACTTGAAATATGTTCATTTACCTGTGACGTTATATTTATGTTCTTGTCTCTGTTGAAAAACACATTTAATGTCCCTCAGATTTTTCTCCCAGATGAATAAATATAAAAATGACACAAACTGACTGCAGCTACTTTTTGTCCTTTCTGTCAGAAACCTTCATGTGACTCATGAGAGACACGTTTCAGCTGTTTGTGACAGATCAGAGGCCAACAAGTCATTTATAACACTTTCAATCATTGTTTAGCACAAACACATGTTGACACAGCAGCGGGGCCGCAGTGAGAGTCAGAGCCAGGAGATAAAAACTCCTGTTTGACCACAGCCTCAGTTTGTTCCTGCAAACACTTCCTGTTGTTGACTGGGTGGAGTCAGGAAGCCAGCGAGGCCCTGCAGGACTGAGACTGCAGACTGGGACGTGCTCTGTGATGGAGATCAACAGCATCACTGACTGTTTCTGTGAGGACACCATCATCCCAGCAGGGCTGTTTCCCAACAACAAGCCTGGACCATCAGAGACCTGAAGCTGCTGCTGAATGAAAGAAGAGGATCTTCAGGTCTGGAACAAGGACGAGCTGAGAGTGTTAATAACGTTACTAATGTTCAGCTACACTTTACTAGGTCACATCTGTGACACACGTCACTTAAATAAAGAAGGAAATATTGGCTCTGTTTTATCTGCTGGGCCCAAAAGTGACTCCCCGTATTTAAACTGCTATGAATAACTTGTTGGTCTATAATATGTGAACATGTGTCAAATGTCTCCATCATGAAAGATATCAGGTCATCTTGAGCCACAAAAACATTCCTATCATGAGGTAGAAGCTGGAATCAGTTTGTTGCAGAGGGACGTTTATATATCCCATATTTATCCAGTTAAAGTCACATTGAAATTCAAAATGTCTTTTCAAGAGTCGTCTGTCCAAGAGGAGCAGAAACAAATATAACAACAGTTATTTAAGCTGTTTTAAAGGCCACAAAGGAGCAGATTGGTTATAATGCAGCTGCTTCAGAGGAATAAAGATGAAACACTGTTTTTATTTCATGTGTAACACCTTTCAATCATGTGTTGACTAAAGTCTATTGACCAGTATAAGTAAAGACATCACACACACACACATGGAACACTGAAACCTGTTTTTGGTGCAGCAGCGGTCCCAGCTGCTCGCCTTTATCTAGACTGGGTCGGCTGCTTATCTCAATATAATCAATGTTTAAAGTTCTCAGTGTTTCTGTGTTGCTTCGTATAGGATCTCCCAGCATCATCACTGTGCTGTCCAATCATTGTGTGCTAGGTTACCCTTATAGTGCGATGTGTGTTTGCACAAAGAGAAGCATGTGTGTCAAATATAAATAAGCACAGAACAGAAAAAGCTGCCAGTTTCTTCTATTTAGAGTCAAGTTAGTGTTTTGTGTCTTTGTTTGAGGCCTAATGTCAAGCAGAGGTGTGTGTAACTGGACTGGTCTGTTATATGTGTGAAATGTGTGCTTCAGCATCATCTTCGTCACTGCTGATTCCTTTGTGTCATCATGTGTTGAGAAGAGAGAACAGTTATAACGGAGGAGCAACAGGAAGCCCTGAAATCTGCATCAACAAGGAAGTGTTGGCTCACCAGTGATCCCAGCAGAGCCACTGGTTTGGCTCCAGTTGTTCTAGATTCAATGATGTTGTTCCTACAGATACATGTTAGCATCTTTATTGTAGTAAAGTCTTGTAATGTGAAGCTAGAAACAAGGCAGGAAACAGCTCCATGATCTGATCTTAATGATGTTGTTTTTATTTCTGTCTTTCAGAACTGGATTGAAACTATCAAAGGTCTAAAACAGCCTCAACCCTCCCAAAGACAAACTTTACACACGTCATCTTTCAGCTACAATCTTTGTTGCAGGGATCTTCTGCCAAACAAGGCTGAGAGAAGATTTCTTACAGCTGTCATGTTGATGCTGTTTCAATCTTTGGGCAAACACACTCATATATTAGGGCTGATATCAGGGCTGCACAAGTTCTTTGTGATCATGAATAATAGAAGTGTGCTGTTGAAGATCATGTTTCTACATGATTATATGTCCTGTTATTGTTCTGTATTATATTCAGCTTTCAGCATCCTTTCCCAGCCCCTGTTACACCATCCATACAAAGCCAATCTGACTGTGAGCCAATGTGTTTGATAGTTTGTGTTGGATCAATAGATTTGACAGACTTGGTTCTCATCCAGAGGGAAACAGTCCAAATTCAGATCTAATGAAATGATGGAGGCTGTTTCCTACCACGGTGCTAATGTGTGACTAACAAGGCTCATGGTCTCCAGCAGACAAGCGCCTGGAATGAGGTGAGCTGAGTGTTGCTTTGGTGGGTCTGTGCCCACGTCATGCATCAGGATTCATATTGGCAATAGTTCATATCTCTGTTCTTTAGCCTTCATCACAAAGCTGTGAAGGAAAAACAAACATCTAACAGGATTTGATGGATGCAAAGTCCACTGAGCTCTTTGTCATTTACAAACTTGTCCAACCAACAAGAGCACAGATGAAAAACACAGTGACAGTTAAAGGATTTTGCCATATATGAGCATAGATTACTTTCATATAGATTTGCAATGCAGGCTTTAATAATAATAATCATCTCAGCATTTTACAATAGAATAGCTCTTTATTAGTTCTCATTTATTGTTATTGGACATGAAACAAGGAAGCTGTGTTTCTCATTGGATGTTAGTTTCATGTTCATCAGGATCATTTCTAAAGAGCTGATATTTAGACCATTACTGCACTGGCTGCACATTCTGTCTACATTTCTCTGTATGTGCTGTGTTTGTCTTTCATATTTCTCCATATTGACACAAACAGTGAACAGCAGTAGATCTACTCTCATCTGTTTTAGGCCCAGTGAAAGATCTGAAGCAGAAATGGTGTCATTAGGAGAAGAAGAACGGCGAGAGGCAGCAGCTCTTAAAGATGAAACACAGCAACTTAGCCCTGAGCTCAGAGAGCTTCACATGAAAAGCTCCTCAAGCAGATCATGTCAGAGGTTTGTCATCAACAGGAGGAACTGTTCATATCATAGAATGAAGGATGCTGTCAGCTGGATGAAGAAGGTTATTTAATGGCAAACGTTCACATTGAAGTCAAATTGTTGTGGTGTTGAACAGATTCATGGACTGATTGTCTCCAGAATGTTAGAAGAGCTTCAATGAATCATTAGAAACAACTTACAGCTGCACAGTTGTGTCAAACACATCTTTGTGTCATTGTGGGATTTTTGTGTTTCTACATGTGACACACGTCTAAAACATGCACACAATTTGAAGACAAACAGGGATCATTTGTTCCCACAGCCAGATGCTGAGAGCCATTTCCTTGTAGTCCTGTGTCTATATATATGTACCATTAGATGTTATTGGAATGATTGTCAGCTTTGATAGTTTCATGTATGTTTAGCTGGACGGCTGTTTGATCCTCCACATGTTTAAAGGTGTCCAGTCCTGAGACACTGGGGGTGGAAACAGCTGTGATGTCATTGGACTGTCACAAAGACAGAAGTGCATGAAGTGAGCAGCCAAGGAGCCGCTGATGTTTGGATTCAACAGCATTTGAAAGGTTGACACAGACACATTTGCACATAGAAAGCTGATTTGTCATATGCCACAGTGAACTCACTGTTCAGTGTTTTCAGGAAGCTTCTTAACTGCCTCTGCTGCCAAACAAGCAGCTGATGTCCTTGAGAAGAAGCTGAAGAAGTCTTCAACAACAAATACAGGAAGTGGACTTTCAAATACTAGATTCACTTTAGACTCACACAAGAAATGACTCAACTAGCTGTGTGTGATTGACTCCTTTGACTCTATGAAAGCTCAGTGTGTGTCTGTACACAGACTGTTGTGTTGTACTATTATTCAGTTGTTTTCAAATGTCTGCATCTCAGTGTAGATGAGGCTGGGGGTCATGGGAGGCCACCATAGCAGTCTCTTCAACATCATGACATCATCATAAATGCTGCTGGACTGTCTGATGGCTGACGGTGAAAAAGCCGTCGGGAAGGAAACAGAAGACATTTCAGAGGCTGCAGCAGATTTCTTTGATTTGGGGCCTTTTCAGCTTTATCGGACAGAGCAGTGAAGATAAGTGACAGCAAGCAGAGGGAGAGAGAAAGGGGGCGTGGTCAGAATCAAAGCCAGGCCAGCTGCTCTCCACCTCGTGGCACATGGTCACCTGCTCATCCTAGTGAGCTCCACCAGCAGCCCTTTCACACAGTTTACACTGTCAAACACTGTGTGTGGACCTCAGCTAACAATAGGCTCCATTTAAGTCTGGACTACATGCTTTTATATTGAGGCAGATTTTTACCTGTTTTTATTCCATCAGCAGCTCAACATCATGAGCAGCTTTGACATAAAGACATCAAACTCAAGCCTGACTTTAAACTGGATCTACTTTTAATACAGGGGCTCAAAAACAACCAACATCTTTATTATATATCAGGACAGAAAGTCATTTCATCTCAAATGGAAACAGCTTTATTTGGAATAATCAGCACTATCAACTGGTTTGGGATCAGTTTCATGTCTTTCCAGCTTCTCCCAACAAAGTTCCTGTAAAATCAGCATCTTTATTGGTTTGATAGTGATTGATTATTCAGTCCCAATCTGCTGTCATCTAAAGAACAAAATGATATTTCTATGAGTCAAAAAGCTCCAGATGTTGTTCACAAAGAAAACAAAGATTAGGAAGTTAAACACAAAGTGTTTGGAGCCAAAATGTTCCCAAGCTGCTCTTTTTGAAATGGCAGAGGTACAGTGGTGTCTAACAGCACACTGTGGAAGGCAAACATGTTCTTGTTGGATGAAACTCATGAATCCTTTGTAGATTTGAGCTTTTGGAGCCTTTCTTTTCTCTTCAGGTGTACAGAGGCTGAGGAGGCAGTGAAGCAGGTGGAGCTGTTGTAATGCTGGCAGAGGTGTGTCTTAGTAACTCTGTGAGGTAGAACTGGATCCAACATTGTGGATGTGTTGATGTTGGAGCCATTAAGATTCTCTGCACACTGTAGGATTTCCCTGTGATTCACTGCGGGGGCATTTTGGAGTCTGTCAATGAAACTCTTCATATTTGTGTTTGACACCAGTTTATAGAAACAGACAAATGTGTCATGCTTTTGTTCGGCCTCCACAAATATACACATTTGTTCATTGGTTGGACTTTTTGGAAGGAGACACATTGAAAACCATGTTAATAAGATCTTGTTGTTTCCTGTGGATCCGACACAGAGAGTGGACTTCAGACAGAAAGCGTGGAAGAGATTTTAGAGGCCGTGTGTGGCAACAGGAAGTTTCTGTATGTTTGCTGATCTTACATGTGGAAAACAACACGTGATGTTTGTGAAGTTCTACAATGATCATTGTTCTGACAGCATTTTGAGTGGAACAGTTCAAACTGAGAGTAGTGGGAGTTATTTACTGATTGAAACAAGCTGAATGTTTCTGTGCACGATGAAGATCAGCAGCTCAGCTGATCAATGAATTGACATCTATCAGTCATTTCATGAGATGAAGTCATCAGCAGACATTTGTTCTAACTGTGTGAAATGTCAGAACGTCAGGGCTCTGCTTTAGTCACTACTTGATGATCATTGGCTCATTGTTGAATCACGTGGCCCAGTCTGACCTCTGACCCTTTGCTGCAGGTCTTCTGTGTTATCTCCACTTTCATGTCTGATCTTCTGCTGTATCGTCCAAAATAAACATCTGAATCATTTCCAACACTTCAGCAGATCTTTAGTTTGGGCAGCACAGTACAAAATAACACATATTGTAC